>NC_047523.1:14255374-14542085 GCF_902827115.2 Pseudochaenichthys georgianus
TCGCCAAAACCCAATGGGATGTTCCATTGGAAAATCAGATCTTCGACAAACACACGTTTATGATACATAGATGCGCATCACCACCAGTAAGATAAGGCCACTAATGTTCGATATGACGCCGTTTTGTAGTCTCATTTAGCCACATATTAGCTATCACATTTTCTTTGACATACAAGCTTTGGACTAGTGAGGTATTTACTGACGTTTGTTAGGTCGTAGAACCAACAAATAATGGAACACGCGAACAACATTACTTTGAGGTAAAAGAAGCTGAAGTGGAAATGCCAACTAATTTGCAGGTGTTTGGAGTCCTTCCTGCAACGCTCTATTATACCAATATGTGGCCTTGTAGCTCATGCATAGACATAGAAAGAAAACATATAGCGTGTCAAATGTGTGAACTAACCAATGATACACATTAACATGTATTACTGTAGAACCAGACAACTTGGAGTAAGGTTGAGTATCCCATACCACCTCTCCTCTGGACCATTAGGCCAATCAAATCTGGCCTTGGATGAATATGACAAATCAGCAGCGCGGCCCAGATCGAACTGTACTGCATAGCAGCAATTTTCATTCTCAGTCTACCTTCATTACATGCAATCAAAGGCAGATGGGGAGCTGGAGGGAGAGGAACACATTGGAATGATGCAAAGATTACGGGGGTTGGGGGTGTGAAGAGAGAGGTTATAGAAATATGTCTGGAAAGAGGGGGAGGAGAGGATTATCACTGGGCTCCAATCAGGGCCCTCTTATGGTGATGAGAGTTGGGTGTAGAGGAAAGGTCTAAAATATCCTTTGGTCTATGATATGGTTTCTTTAGGCACTTAAGGTACGATGTGATGGGGGAATTAGTGGTTAGATGGAAGGGTGGATGGAAGGATAGGTGCATCGATCTTTAGATTCAACTGGAGATATTCTGGGTGTGATGCGTAGGTTGTCCAGACCATAATAACATGTGGCGGATAGGCGGAGGAGGGATGGAGGAACATGGAAAGAAGGGCATGGGCATAACCTTTACTAAAGCACTTAAAACATTGCTACAATGGTAAGACTGACAGATCATAGAGTGAATGAGGACCGGAGAACATTTAGATGTGTCATGTGTTGCCTTGGAGCTGTAGAGGAAAATGCAATAGAAGAAAAATGTAAGTGTAGAGGAAATGATGGAGAAGCTGAGGTGTGTAATCGGTGCATTTATAGGAATTCATCACATTGTGCAACCAATTATCCATTTGCTCCACTATGTAGCTTGAATATTTGTCAATAACACCACAGTGTGTAAAAGTCAAAATTCAAAGCAGAGCAGCATACATATGTATTTGTGTTTGACTGCCATGAGCACATTTCTCAATTTAAAAAAACAAGATGGCTTTAGTTTCTGCACAAGACATTAGAAAGCAATTATTAAGGTTATAGGAGTTACCAACTATATCCAGGTAAATTAAGTATAACAAGTGGTGACATAACATATTATACTGGACATTCAGCATTTATCATTTATTTTCAACTTTAAGGGTTTTATCTAAAAATACCAAAATGCAGATTTCCTCCGTAACATTTTAAAGTTATGCCTGAAAACAATATTTCTGTTTGTCAAAAAAATTACAATTACTCGAAAATCGTGCCAAATAGAACGTCAGACGGCATTGACAGCTTAGTTTTTACGGACCTCCGAATAAATGGGGGATTGATGTCCGGCTTACCCTTAAACTGTGATTTCTGAATTAGATTGATTATTTTACCGTCCTTTTTTCTGTAGAGGAAGTAAGGAAACCGTAACTCTGGATTTATGTGTTGTTTGATGTGCAACACTGTTTATGACTCAGCAGTAAGACATGAAGAAACTTAAGTTCCGCTTTGTTCCAATGCATTATTTTCGCAAGAAAGTGGGCAGGGCCATCATTTTGTCCGGAAGTGACGTACAGTAACCCTGTATTTTAACAATTGTCAATGTATTGTAAATCAATAGGAATGTTGAACCTATAATACATAATTCCAAATGTTAAAGTACTTGTTGTGAATAGCAGTGCGTGATTATAAATATGTAAGAGCTATATAAAGCCTTATAAATGCATTAAGATTTCCTATTAATGTGTTTCTGACACATTACAGATGAGGCCTTCATTTTGTAAGTCTTACAGAATATAATGTTGTGTTTGCGTTCTTATAGATTTCCATTTCTTATTCATTTGCTTTCCAAAAACTCTAATACATATTTTTTATGAACACAAACAACTGGTTTGAAATTGTATTGAATTAATTCAAAAGGGACAGTTTATCTAAATTATAAAAAATATATATTTATATTTTCACACTTGATGGGTAAAAATGCAGAGGGAACAGGATAACATTTGGGATTATCGAAACATGGGAAGATACAAAATTAATAGAATAATGCTTTACTGAAAATAACAACAGAACTTAGTATGGATGCTTTCACAACTTGAAATGCTATACTACGTTTTTATAATCACTGGTGGAAATCAGTTCTTAATTAAATATAGTGTTAGAGAATTATTAAGATGTGGGTGAACTGACCCTTTATCAAAGTCAGATTACCAGGGGCTTTCTTCCATGTTGCAAGGTCTTGAAGAATTGCATCTTCAAGACTAAATATATGATATTTATAATCTTAAAATATCCTAATGGCAATGTCATGTTTTTTTTTCTTTCATACAGAGCTGCATATTGTGTAACGACAGGTTGACGTAGCTTTCACCTTGGGAATGGAGGGAGGAAGCTAAGCAGGTAGGTACTGCGCTGTATGGCATTAAAGTAAAACTACTAATAAAATATGTGGGTAAAGAAGGGAAGAACACAATGTACAGTTTACACCACAAACCTCTTTTAAACTAGCCTACACTGAAATGTTCTCTTTATATATAGATCTGAATTGACGTGATTATTGAACATGTTTAGGTATGAAGGGTCATTTATGAACTCATGTGCTTTTAACACCATAAAAGGAATATTTCTGCTTTGCAGAAGTTCTTTATGACTGAATCCTATGGGTATGAGAGAGAAAGCACGCTGAAGTGAGAATTAGCAAAACAACGTGAAAAGGTTAACAAAAAGGTGGAGACCTCAAAGAAAATAGCACTGAGCTTAATAAATCAAGTGAACTATGTGCAAATTGGTCTAAATCTGCTAAAAATGTTGCTTTAAGTAACGTGCAATTTTGAGATATAATTACTGTGATAGTCGGACTTTGAATCTGGAAGTGTTTTTCTGTAATGTGGTTCACACAGCATGCTTTTGTACAGTAAGTGTATTTGGAACAGCTGCAGCTCCAATTTTTAGATAAAATTGCGTGTTATTCCTAAGATGTTTATCTATGTAATAGTCATGTGAAATCCCATTTCAGAAACAGCCACGGTGAAACCCCCACCCCAGATTGTAGGTAGCAATTAAGGTAGAAAGTACAAAGTGTTCGTTGAACACTCATTCAGGCTGTGTCCACGTTAATGTCCCATTCACACTGGAAGATATGGTGTTAAAGTTAATCACATGAAATAGTTCTGAAGGATTACTTCCAGCGCCTCTGAAGGAAATTGGGGCACTGCTCTTATGAGGGGTCTTTGTGTGCATGTTAGAGAGGGAAAAAGACCCCAGTGTTCATGTTTAAAGGGTGACTTTTGTCTGATATAGTGTGAATGCATTACTGTGCACAGATCGTGCGAAGGCAGGTGCTCCTATTGACACAATGACGTTGTTGGGATGACGGATCATGTGATTTGTTGATATGAAATAAAGGTTGTTGTTGTTGTAATCACAGTGTGACAGTGCACACTGTGGCCTCATGTTAAGAGGACATTGAGTTGTGCGTTACTGTAGACATCATTAACTTACATCATTTCATTGTTTTTATTTATCAGGGGGACATTAGGTTGTGTGGCAGTTGCTCCATTGAAGAATTAAATAAATAAAATATATAAATAATGTAACAAATTGAATCAAAACATGTATACAAACCTAGGAAGTTAAAGTAAGAATGTGCAATACAAAATAAACACAACATTTGAAAGAACACAACATATGTAGTTTTATGACCCAAACAATGGTTGTTTATCAACAAAAATGATCATTTTGAGCTTACAAAACGACCCTCAAACACACACTACCAGTAGAAAACATTATTCCTGTAGCGGCCATTCTACACATGGCACAGGTACATAGAAACACACAAATATACATGTGACCACAAACACATGATTTAATCTCAGTTCCTGCTTTCTCCCTCACACACATGCACACACTCACGAAGGCACACACACAGAGTGTCTTACCTCAGAAGGCCAAAGCCTATTTTCTTGCTCTTCTTCTCCGTCTCCTCGGGCTCCTCTGCTTTCTTCTTCTCTTTCTCCTTTCCCTTCCCCTTGTTCTTGTCTTTCTTCTTTGTTTTGGGTTTCTTTTTCTTGTCTTTCTTGCCTTTATCCTCTGTCCCCTCCCCCGTTCCCTGGCGGGATGAACTACTTGCAGGAGTGTCCCGGCCTGAACTGGGCTCAGAACCATCATCTGGAGGGAGGAGAAGAAGAAGAAGAAGAAGAAGAAGAGAAATGTCAGGTTTAGAAGGAGTGGAGGGGAGAAAAGAGTGTTTTAAGAAGTAGTTGCAGTAGTTTAAAAATAAATAATAATTGCATTGGGCTGTTTCATTGGATTTAGATCAGTTAGTTAATGCTTTCAAAAGAGTCTGAAATGGTCAATACAAACATCTGTGTATTTGGGGCTTGAGATTAAACTAAAGTAATAAAGTGTGTGTGAAATGGGATTATCAATGGGATGTTTTATTAAAGTGCTTAACCTAGTGAAAGATTCTTCATTGAAATCCCCATTAAAACTCATGTAAGCAGACCAAATCAACCTTTATTTATTTGTGTCCTGTTTGCCAGTTTAAAGGGGCCCTTTTATGCTGTTTGGGTTTTCCCTTTCCTGTAGTGTGCTGTATTGGTTTGTGTGCATGTTAATGGTCTGCAAAGGCTAACATCCCAGAGCTCCATCAAGAGGGAGCTTCTCTGCCTACAAACAAAAACAAACAGCAATATAAATGAACAGCCGTAATACAAAGAGCTGTACACTTTCTCCACTCAGAATCTCCGTGGCAGCTTTATTAACCCTACAGTGAATTCATATAATTAACTCTTAGAAAGAGGACAAGCTAAATGTTCAAAGTATTAGCTGTGACGCCTCATTACGTCTTTGACTAACTAAGGGCCTGGCCTTGAATTACAATCATCACGCACGCGCACACACACAAACGTCCAATTGTATAATATAACCAAAACAAATTAGCGACTTAATTTGAGATTTTACTTTGTGTGGATGTTCACTTCAGACTCAATTACAAAGGCTGTCTAGCAACCGGATGTAATTAGGTGGGTTTGTGTGTGTGTGTGTGTGTGTGTGTGTGTGTGTGTGTGTGTGTGTGTGTGTGTGTGTGTGTGTGTGTGTGTGTGTGTGTGTGTGTGTGTGTGTGTGTGTGTGTGTGTGTGTGTGTGTGTGTGTGCCTATAACAAATGTTGTTATGTGTACAATAGTGAACTGTTTACATATGTACCACATTACAGAATGAGAAAACTCTTCAATAACAAACACACATGAACATATACATCTGTTTTACAAATTGAGTGCTGACCACAGGTTTCTGTACATCAGATACACAACGTGGCTCAGTTAGGGTTAACATTGGACATAGTAATTGCACTTCCGAAGTCGAGAAAGACTATTTAACATTAACTTTCAAGTTAGTCGCCATGGCAAACCGGCATCAGCTGGTTGCTGAAACCGAAAGCATCTATGGTCACCGTATATTTAATTAAGATACAATGCAGTCAGTAGTCCGGCTTCATTAGGCTTATTTAACATACAAGACAGTAAATTCAGTCACCAAACAAAATGATTTGTATGTTGTGTTTTAAATACTTGATACAAAATAAATGAATATTCGGTATCAGTTAACGTGTCCACCCCTTAAGTTCTGCTCCACAACATGAAAGGGGTGCAGACGTTGTCCTTTTATCCGCAGATTACATATCCCATGTTAAACAGCAATATTTAAATATCACTAATTCAACACATATTAGAATATGCATTTTGGAGTGCATATTTTACCGTCTCTAAAAATGGGTTGCTTTCAAGATTGTTGCCAATATCTCAAAATCATTGCCAGTGGCAGTCTGGAGGGACTTGACAGTGTTTCACTCTGGGGTTATTTAACAATTACACACATTGTCTGGGAACACACACACACACACACACACACACACACACACACACACACACACACACACACACACACACACACACACACACACACACACACACACACACACACACACACACACACACACACACACACACACACACACACACACACACACACACACACACACACACACACACACACACACACACACACACACACACACACACACACACACACACACACACACACACACACACACACACACACACACACACACACACACACACACACACACACACACTAATGAAGAGGTGACATTGTGGCACCTCAGGTGTTGAAGACAGCTCTGATCGGGACTAGACCCAGCAACCCTTCAGTCCCCAAGTCAGACTGAGCTGCTGCCGCCCTATTTCTATTTCATGGCACAATAATGTAACACGTGTGCAGTTGGCGTAGACAGAGGAGAATGACAGAAACAACGGTTTGGCGCTATAATCCTACGCCAGCTGACATGAGACATCAAGACCAATGACTCAAAGCCTCTGCTCAATACTCCTCCTGACAACGACATTCACAGGAGACTGTGAAACACGTTGGCATTAGCCCACATAATACTGCAGCTCTCCATGAATCCTGATTAATTATTCACTTCCAACAATGTTAGCAACGTTTTCCTCTGGATCAGATCGGTAAAACTGATGCTGAAGAGCATTTGTCATTGAAGCAAAGACACGATTAAAGCACGTCTTAAAGTAAGAGTGCACAAATGTAAAGACAAACAAGAGCCATATGTTCAGACTCACGGTTCTCTGTCAATTAACTACAGCTCTCAAAGTGTTGCACATTGAGAAGGACGGTGACAGATGCGCGCTGCGTGTGCGTGCTGTTGACATGCCCTATTAGTCCCATCCTGTGTGAGCGTGGTGATCTGAAACAGCCCGACTCATTACTCTAGTGGTGACTGATAAGAGCTCGCTGCTAATAACACAGCTGGGAATTGAACTGCATCAAAAAAGAGAGAAAGTAGACACCATTTGGCTACCGGATAATATTTAAAGCTACTATCTCGGGTCTGAATTGAATCATATATTGTAAGGCAATGCTGATGCTTGGCTTCACATGTGTTGACACTTTGAAGTATATTCTTCTGGTAATGGCCCAGTCTCACTCAAGTTCTGGGTTTTGGGTTTTTGTCAACTATTTAGAATTGATGTAGAAGAAGCTCCAATTTTAATTTGATTATAAGATGTTCAGTTTAACTATGAAATAATCATCCATTGTAAGTATTATTGTTGATTTAATAGTTTGTGCATATAGGTTTTCTGCTGAAACCTGCACAAGGATGACATGTAGCCAATGATAGTCCACATGTCCCACGCCACATTTATTATATGAATGTTGACTTGAAAAAGAGTATTAAAGACGTAAGATTCTCTAAGTCTTCAGACACATACTCTTGGCTGAGTTTTAATGATGTCTCTTATAGTGTTGATCAACAATACAATCTTATAAATCTTATAAATATCAAGTATACGTGTGGTCCACAGTTGAGTATTCTTTGTGTCTAACTTAAAAAAGCTATCACTTAGCATAAAAAACAAATGTTTCCTTCACCTTCTCTGTGTTTTTGTATGTTGATAGAATGTTCAGACGGACTGCTTACATACAGCACAAGAGGTAAAGCTTAACTTTACCCCAACTTAATGCCCGGACACTATCTTCATCCCTTACCATCATCATCGTCCTCCGCTGGCCCATCGTAGGATTTATCGATAGCTGCTCGGAAGCTCTCGTTGCAGCCTCTTCCTCTGACCATATTTGGGCGAGGCCGGTGGAAGGGGAGGAGCTCGTTTTTCCTGTTAACCTCGGACATGGCGGTCTGGAGACTCTCCAAGGAGCTGGACTTCTTTAAGCCCAGGGTGGGGCCGAGTTCCACAGGAGATGATGGAGCTGGGGGGATACAGAGAGGGAAAATAAGATTAGAAAAAGTTCCCAACAGGACATAAGATACGTTACTGCCAGCTTAATTTGATTATTTTGGAGTATAGGTATGGTTTTGACAACTCAGTTGAGAACCAGCATGTCCAAAAATATATATATATATATTGCCAGAGCTGAAATGTATTATCAATAGTTTATGAAAACAAGATGGCCAATGGTTTCAATATAATTATATTAAAATGTCTACAACTATGTCACATGGTACCTTAAGCTTAAGGCAAGTAATATTTAAGACTTTAACACGTGGAATGCCACTCGGAATGTAATTCAAGAGTAGTTTTACACAACCCTTTTCCATCTTATGTATCTGTAAGACAGTAATGAGGCAAGCCATTTGGTGAATTAATGCTATATCTGTATTAGAGTTTACCAATTTATATATATATTTTTTTATAATACCAATTAAAGCCTTAATTTTGTATTCATGATTTCAATAAACTGTAAGACTTTTCAAGGATATATAGGACTGTTGTCTTTCTGCTTTAAAAAACACAGCCACAATCAAAAAACAAACAGCATAATAAGCATGTACACGGTAAAAAGTGTCCAATGTTGACCAGTTCTGATGAAACAGGTTTACCTAGCTGTGCCCTGCTCTGATTGGTTTAAAAAAGGCTGTGAAGACGCTGGCTCGGAGCCAGAATGACCATAACACTGGAGCACTCTGGAGAGCAGAGCCAGGATAAAAAACAAACGGTGATGCAGTTAACTTTGCTGTTGTTGAGTTTGTGATGGATGTGAGGTCTGCTTCACTTTAACTGGTTCTCCATCCATCATCACAAGTATACCATGAGAGATATTACTGAGGGAGGGAGGGATCCAGCAGGAAGGATGATGAAGAGCGATGGGCGAGAAGACAGAGAGGTGAATGAGGTGTCCAAGGGAGTCAGGAGAAGATTAGACATGTTGTGAAGCTTCAGAGTTTTAGAAATATGTGAGGTCCACAAGTGTTGTAAACAAACTGCAGTACGCTAACTGTAAGGACAAAAGGCTATATTTAAAATTAATTATTTTGTATGTATTTTTTTTTTTAGATTCTTAGTTGCTTTTATAGCCAATAGTGTATTATAAATACACATTCATTTAACTGCATCTAAGTAGATATACATTTTCTAATGTTATGTAGACATTTTACTTGATTTCATTTATTTGCCTCCATTGTCGTAACTGCGGAAATTGGTTTTGTAGCCTTTGATATGTGATGCCGATGCAGCGCTACAATGTTCAAAACGGTTTTTTAATGCTTATATTTGGGCTATGAGAGCTATCAGTATGAGTATTTTATTTTGTCTTTTGTGTTATTTTCAAAGGTTATAAACCTAAACATTTTGAGAATGCAACCGTCTATTTTAAAGTGCAGAGCTGTTTTAAAGGAATGAAATAAAGACGAGGAAAGGAATTGAGCTGTGTGATGTGTCCTCTGTTTTCTTCTAGCTTTCTAAGTTCTGGCAGACATTGAGAAAGTGACAGGGACCTCAAAGAACTTGACACAAACTATCTAACAATTAATGCAATCATGCTGCAGAAACGCGGCCAAAGCTAATGACCCGCTGAGTGGTGAAGTCCAGCCTCAAGCCCACTGTGAGGACTGCAGGCTGTACAACACAAGAGTGGAAGGAGGTAATCCAATTGGGTTTGTCACTGTGTGCCACCTGAAACAGGAAAGACACTGATGGTGGGAAAGGTGTGGGGGGAGAAGGGACTGGAAGGAGCAATGACAGGCAGAGAGCAAATGAAGTTTCCTCAGGGGAATACCGCGGAGGCAGAGAGGGAGACAGAGAAAAATGGGGAAGAAGGGAGGAAAGCTGGGCTTGCTGCCAGCTCAAAATACTGGTAATCCCTACACACTCTCTCTCTCTCTCTCTCTCTCTCTCTCTCTCTCTCTCTCTCACACACCACACACACACAAACACACTTTGGATTCCTCGCTGGCCTTGGCTTGTCGATATGATGCCACTGTGATTCATGATAGCTAAACCTGCATCACTTTAGCTAATGATTCCCTATATACACACAACTCCTGTGAGTGTGTGAGTGTGTTTTTCTGAAAGCAGAGGATATGGGAGGGCTGTGACTTCCACATCTATTTAAACAACCATTAACCAAGCGCACACACACAAAGTAATAATGTTCAAAGAATGTATGCACATGCATAATGTAAGTCGGATGCTAGGACAGGAGATGGACAGGGGCCATGTGTGACAATCCCTGCCATAAACTCATTATATTCAGAAGTAGTAAACATCACACAGGCGCAATGTGATTATTCTATATTGACCCAACCCATATGTTAAAGGAATGTACTCAAGAATATATTTGAGGTATTTGACTTTTATTTGAGTATTTCCAATTTAAGCTACTCCTAGGCAACTGCATATCAGAAGGACATATGTTTGTTTTACTTAATGTTTTCAGCCTACTAATTGAGGATTCACAATAAACAATGTGTGTTACAAGTAGACAGCATGATGCAGAACTATACTATCATACAGTCAACATGCCAATGCGTCCTTGGGCAAGACACTTCACCCTAATTTGCTCCTGTGGGTATTGTCCAAAGTTTTCAATGTATTGTCTAAAATATGTAATATGTAAATCGCTATAAGCACTTGGAAAAGCACAACAATTAATACAATGGATTACTATTATTATTATTGTTAACATTAATCTACTCAGTACTGTTTGAAGACAGTATCTCACAAAGGCTCATTTTTAGGTTGATATTTGTATTTAGTTCCTCTACTGTGACATGTATCCATGCTTTAATGTTCAAACAGGTCTTGATTTGTGTCATACTGCCTGTGCTGCAGCACCTCTTTTCAACATACTGGTTTTGAATGACAGTACAACGTTGAAACAATAGCAAAAAATGTCTTAACTTGTAGTTGCAAACCTAAAGTGAATGATGGAAACTTTCTGTATGCTTAACGATTTAGAAAGGAATTCACTTGTGTTTGAGAACACAACAACTTTCCTCCCACTGCATGTCAAAGGTTAAGGCTATTTCAAATCAAATGCCTTGTACTTGTTCTTCCGTACTGTAGTAAACTCTCATGAGTTTTCAACTTTCAAAAGAGCATTTGAGATATTTTCTGATATCTATCAAAAATTAAGAAAAGCAGGGATTCTTAAGCATTTTCTTTGATGTCAAAGGGTATGATAGGAAGCATCTGCTTGTGTTGTGTCAATTGATAAATGACTTCCAGATGCTAACACTCGCATGCGCCATTAGAAAACTATAGTAAACACGTCATGAAATCCTTTGCCAGGGAGCACAGCAGGGTCTTTATCTCAATTCAAACATTATTTTGTAAGCATACATACCATTATGTCAAAAACAAACAGTCTATTCAAGAGGCTAAGAGTGGCGTGTATTCTTAAGAATAGATAATCCCCCGTTTGGAAACTCTGAGGACCGTGGATTAGGGCTGCCAGTAACATTTCAACCAAGGCCACCAAAAAACTCATTAATTGTCCAGGACATTTTGATGTATTATTCTCTTTTATTTCACACTAATGAGAAACGCTTGAAGCCAACATGTTTGCAGTTGCCAACAACATTCTCAAAACACAGGCGCCTTCAAACTTAAACCAGCTTCTGACGATTTCACTTACAATGAATTCATAATCCCGCACGCTTAGGCTGAAAAGACGTGCCTCATTTTGTAGACATTAGCGTTCAGCCACGCATCTTTTTCTGTACATGTAATACATTCCATATGCGTGTGATGTTCCTCGTTTGAATTCAGTGTACGTAGGCAGGGTCAGAGTGCGTTTCCCACTGGGGAGCTACAACGTTTGAGGGCAATTGCAGTCAGTTTTAGAAGTCTAACACATAAGAGCATGTGGTATGTACACAGGAGAGCCGGGTAGTAGGGAAGAAATACATAGTATTATAACTAGCTTAGTGGTGTTGGGCTGGGTTATCAGGGGATGGCAGTGCGCGCACACACACACACACACACACACACACACACACACACACACACACACACACACACACACACACACACACACACACACACACACACACACACACACACACACACACACACACACACACACACACACACACACACACACACACACACACACACACACACACACACACACACACACACACACACACACACACACACACACACACACACACACACACACACACACACAAAGTATTTTGCTGTGAGTAGCAGGATTTGTGTCATAAATGTAATTACTGCTGTCCAACTGTAAGATGATAGAATTAAGCTGCTTTTAAAGAGATAGAGGGAGGGGGGTGACAAGAAAGACACGAGTGGTTTGAGATGAGTGGGGGGGTTGCGAGAGAACAATAACAGTGATCGTGAGAGGATGCTATAGAACAACAAAACAAATATATTGAGCGAGTGAAAGGGAGAGGATGGGAGTGACAACTAGAGAAAGAGAGGGGGAGAGGGACAAGGGGGGAGATACTTAAGTGAGAAATAAAAAATTAAAACAAAACACAAAGAGAGAGAGAAATGCCAAGCTATCCCAAGGCTATGTTGTTGGCAGGAAGGCAATGGGCTACTTTGAAAGTCAAAATTACACCAAGGAGCGGCTTTGGCAGCAGGCTGCGGCAGCAGAGCCAGCAGATTCAACAACAGCAGCAACTTCCAGCACACCAAGGCACATTTAGAAGCTCTCATAAGGAGACGCAACTTCCTTGTTGCTTTATTCTTCTAGATTGTACACACCCATGCTTCTCAATTATGTTCAGCAAGGGGAAAATCGGACATTGCTTCTTGTACCGTCAATGGACGTTCCACCGTAAAATAAAATCCGCAGTTTCAGAAAAACGCAACATGAGAGCTGGAAAAGGTCAATGTCTAATGGAAACAACATTGTGGAACCATCACATATCCACCTATGCATATGCTATGACCTGGCACAAACGGCCACAACAAAGAGGAGACACACCATATTAACGGTTAATAAAATATGTTTATGTCAGCAAATAATTTAAATTAATTAAGTGCAAAGTGAGTAAAGCATGAGGTGTGAACGTCAGTGGTATCAGTAGTGTAAATGCAGGGTGAGGGTTGCATGGACGTGTATGTGTGAGGGTGTTGAGGTGCACAAAGTAAAGCAACTGAAGTAACAAATAGCATACTCAACAGAACCTGCAGGGGAGAGCAGGGAGGAGCAGAGAGGCAGGGCACCAGACCCAGGTGCCCTGAGTTACTGCAATCAAGGCTGGACACAGCACAGCCACACCCTCTCCGGATGAACCCACAGGGGCATCACACATGTATCACGTCTGTATACGATATTTATTCTAATTCTATCTTACATAGTTGCCTTATTTCATGCATTTTACTTGCTCCATTGTATCAATTGCACTCTTTGTATTGCTCTAATTTCCTTATTTCTTTGTTATTTATGTCTTAAGTATATTGTATGTTGCGCTGTTGGCAGGGTCCCAGACTAAATATTTGTATTTCCCAACTATACACCGTAGCTTTTGTGCACATGACAATAACACCTTTGAATAATGAACCATTCTTTGTATGCATTCTGATTGTTTCACAGCACGCATAGTTAAAAAGAAACATCATAAAAGCGTTGACATGTCTCCTAAATCGTTTTCTTGTGTATGTGATTAGATGCCTTTGGGCCTTCTTCAACATTTGTACATTTATGAGATGGGGAAGTGCTGAACTTGTGAGTGTGTATCTCCTGTAAAATATCCTAGGTTGTGGATGGAGGATCCTTCTTGTAAGCAACAACTCCTAGCATATAATATGTCTGTGTTTCAATTCCCAAGCAGATGAAATTAGGTTTTGCTATCCCATGGGGCTCCATAATAATTGAATGTGCATCATAAAGAGTATGTGACATCATTTTCAGCCTCATGTCATTACTAACTGATTCCCACTGAGTTGAATGCAGGTGCTGCTGCACTGAATAGCAACAACTAAGAAGAAATGCTAACACAAATCTTCCATAACAACATGGAATTTGGACTGATTCTCAACAATGTGCCCTTCCATTGTCTAGACTCTAGGATATCATCATAATCATGCCATGTTCCCAGCAATAATGCACATTTCTCAAGTATTTGTAGCAAACAAAATAAGACGTTGTAAAAAAAGGGACTTTCCGCCAAATTATGCCAAATATGGGCTGCAACAGCTAGCTGAGACTTGATTGTAGATGTGCTTATTAGCTACCAATGTGATGCTAAAGCAGTTAGACCTATGAAGATGGTTAAGAAGAGTAGTTGGTTGACAGTCAATGATGATATAAAGCAGTCAGGTTTCCTGATATCCTAGTCCAGCTGTTACTCAAAAGATGATGTGTACCTTGAACAGCTAAACGACAGACACTGTATGTCACTGAACAAATATATATTTTTAAAAACAGAGACAGGAGTTCAACATTATTTGCAACCATGTTTTCAATACAGAAAAGCTACAGTGTAGTGTCCTGTAGTTGTAGATGTGGCCTAGAGTTACATGGGACAGTATCTATCATGTAAACAAGCAAGCACACACTCTCCAACAAACACACAAAACTCATCCAAAATGAATCCATCAATGAGAATGTAACTGATTAGTCCAGGACAGAGACAAATGGCTTCACTTTCTGTTCTCCCGTTTCCCTCGAGCATCATAGGATATACAGTACAGTACATGTCAGTGATCAGTGTGCGGAGCCTGATTGAGATGAATGGCTGTACCAGCGGGAAAAGACAACCCAGGCCATCTCCTGATTACCGCTCACCTTTATTGGCTTACTGCAGGAGATGGAGAGGGGTCAAAGGGTATTCAATATATAAGAGAGGCAGCCAAGAGTCCGCACAAAGACAAATAAACGTCAATGTGTGCTAAACGCATCAGACAGATACCTTAAACAGAAAAAACACATGCACCAGCAAAATATATTAAAGATCAATCGGGCACAACTTTAGGCAATTTGAAGAGTAATGGTAACAACGATTGGGAAGAAGGGATTGTTTAGTTCAGCTTTTTGACTTTTGCATTGAAGAACATGTTGCGAAGAGCTAACATATAGTATTGATTAGCACACATGCATGCACATGTCCTGGTATATATCTGACAAATTAATCCGTCAATTCACATCAGCCTACCAAGGTAGCTTCAGGTTAAATCCACAACAACATCTGCAACACCAGGAAACAAAGAAAAAGGGAAATAGAAAAAAGGAGGAAAAAAGGAGAGAAAAGATGAAAGAAAATGGAGACAATAACAGAGATGTGGGAGGGGGGGGGTAGAGACAGATGAGGCTCTCTAAAGACGCAGTTTTGGCAGAGTCTTGACAGTGTGTGATTGTCGTAGTCAAAGTCAAAGTTCCACCGGGGAGAGATTCAGACAATGGACTGCACCAGCCTGCCTCAGCATCACACGATCCCCTGACACACATATGCATTTTCAGAGCGATGGTGCTCATTCTAAGCTCCTCAGCCTGTTTGTCAGCCTCTAAGCCTGAATGGCGTTGGCAAGAAAGAAAGAGAGCGAGAGAGCAAGAGAGTGAGAGAGAGATGGCGGTGGGTTGGCGGGAACCACAATAAGGCAATAGAAAGACATTAAAACAAATAACTATAATTTGGTTGTTGATGATTTTTCTAACACCTGTTTGCTTAAATAAACACTTGACTTGGGTGTGTTGATTTGCGCTTGTGCATGGGAGAGTGTAATCAGCGATAGACATATAAGAATAATTCCGGAAAATCTGAAATGTTTTCCTGGCAAAGTTAAAGGTCCCATGTCATGGCCATTTCCACTGATCATAATTCCATTGTTGAGGTATACTAAAATAGATGTATATTGTGCAATTTTCCAAACTCACATTGGTTTCTCAAACAGCATCTCTGTAAAGTACATGCATTCACCGGTATTCACTCTCTGTCCTAAACGGCTTGTTGGAGCTCCGGCACCCGCTCCGGCACCCGCCCCCAGTGTGAGCCCAGTGTGCTCTGATTGGTCGGGACGTTGTGAGGCTCGATGCTCAGTGAGCTGGCTTACTGGTGTGGTTTCCGGGTCGGCGATACAGCGGGACAGCGCAAAACTCTGAGCACACGCAAACACTCACAGCTGAAGTAAAAACAATAAGCGTGGCTTGATATTGAGTAAGAAAAAGGTTTATAAACGCTGTGAGAATGGGTCTGCGGAGAGCATTTCTCCGCGATCCCAACTCATCTATTACAACCAGGGAGCTCTATGCAAGTCAATGGGACTCTCTGTTAGTTGAAAATGTACGCTAAAGGTCCTGGTGTGTGAGGAGCTCCGCGGATTGGTCCATTTTGGTTCCCGGAAGAAACAAATGGAAAAAGAGAAATCTCCAACGAGGCGTTCTGGGGCAGCATAGACATATATTTTCTGTGTTAAGAGTTTTACTCGCTACAGGGTGTACTTTGAGGGTTTTTTACTCTGCAGACCGTTTACATGCATAAAAACCTTCATAACACACAAGGGGACGGGTAATAACCAGAAAAGCATGACATGGGACCTTTAACACTCACACAAATGTAAGAACCTTTTATACAAGTGAACAACTGAAAACATCTGCACATGGTGGACAACATATTACTAGACTGACTGGAAAACTTGTAGGGACTTTTCTAGCACAATACAAAAACTGGTTTGAATCATACATAACAGACAGGAGCTACTCTAATTCAAACGATAATTACGCAACTCAGCGGACGCAAGGGACATGTGGAGTTCCTCAAGGATCCATTCTGGGGCCTATTTTCTTTATCATCCAAACATGATCCCTCACAAACACACACAAAAAGATCATTACTTTCTCCCTTTCTTTGTTCCCTCATTAATTTCATACAATTTCTTATTCTGATTATGGGACCACACACACACACACACACACACACACACACACACACACACACACACACACACACACACACACACACACACACACACACACACACACACACACACACACACACACACACACACACACACACACACACACACACACACACACACACACACACACACACACACACACACACACACACACACACACACACACACACACACACACACACACACACACACACACACACACACACACACACACACAGCTACAGGCAGTCCCCATCACCAAAGGAAAATGTGTTGAAAGAAACACAGCTGCAACCGTTTGTTTAATGCCTCGTCAGCAGTGTGCGTTTGACTGTCCTATTTAAAGTAGCTTGAGGAGAGAATAAGTATCTCCACTTAATAAAGATATGAACTGATATGTTCCTTTTCACCATTACACTGCTCATGTCTGTAAAGCTGTACGGTATAGTATGACAGTGACTTGAATGATTTGTAATTAGAATGTATTCTTGAAGCATCCCTTATGTTACTCTAACTGTTTCACGTGTTTCCTCTTCCACAGCTGATTTGATGTATTACTGGAATTATTTTAGCTCCTACTTATTTGTGCCACCACAAAGACGTCATGCTTGTCTGACCACCGGAGAGAGATTAAAAAATGTGATCAGCTGCAGCATCCACACACGGGAAATGCATTTAGTCACAAAAAACCCCACTCAGACACATACACACGCTCGCTTTCACGGAAGGTTTCCACGCACACACACACACACACACACACACACACACACACACACACACACACACACACACACACACACACACACACACACACACACACACACACACACACACACACACACACACACACACACACATAATGTCTCCCATTTCCATCACTTTGCATCTGAGATTCTACAAAATTATAATATAATATGAAATCTTCCGAGGTTCACATTTTCCACAGGATGATGGAGACTTTCCATTACTATAACATTATCATAACCGTAATAGTTTCATGTGTGTGACTGTGGTTTCTTGGGGTGTGGAGGGAAAGACCAATGCTGGAAGTGAAAAAATAATTATTTCCGAGAAGTCATTGTCTTTAAAGTCCTCACTTGCCAGGCCCCCGCCCCTCTCTCACCAAAGTCCATGCAGCTGGCTGACGTCTCAGCGCAGGGTTATTGGAAGTATGTCAGTTATAAAAAATACATTAGAGCTAAAGGAAAGTGGGTTGGAAAGAACTGTCACGCCTGCCAGGCACACACTCTCTTTAACAGCTCTCTGGGCTTTGTGGCATAGTAAAACAGGAGACACGTTGACAAGCAACAGGTACAGGGAGTAGGCTCGAGGAAAAAAAGGCCCATAAAGGCTTTACCGGGTATTCAACAGGCATACTGCTGGGGACAACTCAAAAACTAAAAAGGTTGGAAAATATGGTGAGATTTACAGAGGAAAAATAGTCAGCTTTCACTTCGACGTTCAGGTATCACTGCAATCTAAAAATGTAGGTTGCCCTGTAAAAGGCAACCTACCCTTTTTTTTTTTTCGTATTTCCCAAACTTTATACGTTCCATTCACTGAGTTCTGTCAATTAAGGTAAATATGCTCACAAGGAAAAGGCATAGAGGAGACACATGTCATGTTACACCAATTAATAGCTACTCAAGGTCTTTCTATTTTACAGTTTTCTCACAGCTAAAAGGGCAATGCAAATGATTAAATAGTAAATGAAACCTGACAGAACATCAACAGATTAACGTTGCTGGCAAGCAAAAGCTTTGTTTTGGAAACTACTGGCAGATACAACCAGAGTATATGACACTATCGGTACTTGTCTTTTTTCTTTCCACAAAGCCTTACCGCTACATGTTTACTCTGTCAATCCCTCTGAAGTAATCCTCTTTCCCAAGACGTGCAAGATGTTCCCCTTACTTCCTTTTTACATCACTATATCTTGTCAGGAACACATTTAACTGCTGTCCCAATGTCTGGCTCATACAGCACCATTTTTGGACTCCTGTTACACTTAAGCTCCAAAGCCAAGATGAGAAACTCAAAAGGAAAAACTAGATGTTTCTCCTATCTTTTCAGCTGTTACGAGAGGAAAGTCTTTTTTGCTTTATAGGGTGCTCAAAATATGTGAAACTCTGCATCGCATTCTGTCCGTATCTTGTATTTTATGCTCCTTAAATTGCCTTTATTGGTTCCTTTAGAATAGTTATAGACCCAGTACATAAAAGTCAAACCACCATGTACAGCAGAACTTGGACAAAGGCTGCAGAGATTGACAACAATAAAGTGGCAGACAGTAAGACATACGTGGAGTGGAATGAGTGCTCTTACATTGAAGTACTATAGCTCCAAATGACATGGGGGATACTTCAAGAGAAAGAGAACAGTAAAAGTTTGACATCAATCTGTAAAAAGTGTGTGCAGGCTCAGGTGACCATCTGGCATTCTATGTCATTTGTTTCTTGCACCCTTCGAACAAACTTGACTATAGTGTCTTTAAGAAGTGGCCATATGTTTGCATTTCTCTTCTCTCTCAAGTCCCTCTGAGGATATTATTTTCATTTGCACTTATGTCAAATTGAGGAGATATCTAACGTGAGGTATAGAGGAGCTAAAATATATAGGAGACAGAAGAGAAGGCATACACGAGGAAAAGTCAAGTGGCATGTAAATGCAACTGGAGAGGGGGAAGGAAAAAGGAGGACACATGGTAAATAGTGACTTCAAAGAGAGTGATGATGGGGGAGGCAGAGAACCAGCAGGGGCTGTTTAGATTGCTCAAAGAACAAATACAAAAAAATATATATATTTTATTTTAGTAGCAAATCAAGTCTGATGGGCAACTCAAATTATGTGTGCTATCAAGTAGACAAAACACACATTATCTCTCATCCTCTTCAGATTTTGCCTAGCACACTTAACGAAATGTCGGCGGTGTACAATCTTACTTTCATTCTTAAACGTACCCAAGTTCAGCTTTTTTTGCCACCATTTTTATTTGCTTCTGCTTCATACTTTCCTTATCACGTTGTTGGTGTTGGCTTTTACTTGTATTGCTCTGTTACTTCCCTTTCATCTTTGGATACCGTTTTTCTTTTAAAAAGTATGGAACAAATTGAAAAGTGCTTTTGTGTGTTTTCGGATCATTTTTAAGTGTACATCTTTCCAGCTCATTGCATCCACATTTTCTTTGGATCCGTTTTGATCTGAAGTATTGTGTGTTCTCACATCATTTTTAAACTAACTCTTTCAGCCGATTGCAACCATTTTGTTTGGGTCTTTTTCCAGTTCTCTTGGGGTTTTTGTGGTCTGGGAATTTTAATTATTTTGCTCTTTTCCATCCATATTATGCCGACTTTAAATTACGTTTTTCCCAATTGCGTTTTTTATGCACCAATTTCAATAAATTGAGTGTGTCTTGGTGTCTCTATCACATTGATTATGAGCAGGTGTAGTTGCTTTGTATTTGCCTTACCTTCAGTGTATCCAACCAGGGATCCGACATTGCTCTCGTCTGCCACTGAAAAAAAAAGAAACACATGTTACTACTTCTACATTTTTTATATATTTTCCCCAGCTTGTCGAGAGGTGAATCTGCTGTCCACATATCCATAAAACCTTTAAACTTAAGAGCATTACTCCTCCTCAGCATGTCCTTCTCCCTCCATCATTCTCTATCAATACTTCTGTCTAGACTTAGCAGATAGCGGCGTAGCATCATCTTTTGCCTGTGATGTGAATCCAGCTTCACTGCTACTGAAGTCATTTCCCTTCCTCCCTTTTCTTTCACTTCATTTGTCATTCACCCTCCCTTCTTCATTCCCTCTATTGTTGCCACGTACCCTACATCTATCCCTTTCACCTTTTGCCCTTTACCCTCACTTATCTTCTCACTGTTTTCATTGTTTCTTCAGTTACACAGCATTGTTCTCCTCCCTCCTTTGATCACCATGCTCTCCATCATTGCTGCTTTATTAATCCTCCTTTCACTTTCTCCTCTCCCCCAGTTTCTTTTTTTGCTTTCCTCCCTACTTCCTAAAGCCACAAAGACAGCCAATGGCAACAAGGAACACATTTACTGGTAGTGATCTCTCACACACACACACACACACACACACACACACACACACACACACACACACACACACACACACACACACACACACACACACACACACACACACACACACACACACACACACACACACACACACACACACACACACACACACACACACACACACACACACACACACACACAAACCATGTATACATCACTTCAGGGGACATTACATTGACTTACATGCATTTCCTGGAGACTTATCCTAACTTTAACCATAACCAACACATGCCTAACCCTAACCCTAAACCTAACCAAGTCTTCACCCTAAAAGTAATGATTCCCCTCACGGGGACCTCCAATGTGTCCCCATAAGGGTGGTGAGTCCCCACACATGACTGTGTAAACAGATGTAGGTCCCCACAAGTATAGTAATGCTAGGCCACACACACACACACACACACACACACACACACACACACACACACACACACACACACACACACACACACACACACACACACACACACACACACACACACACACACACACACACACACACACACACACACACACACACACACACACACACACACACACACACACACACACACACACACACACACACACACACACACACACACACAACATGGCTTCTTCCAGCAAATACTTCTCTAATGAAAACCAAGCCTTAAGTGTAATTCTAGCTGCGTGTGTGTGTCTGATGGCATCTGTCTGCGGTGAATCAACATGCCCGGTAGCTTGTGGATCTGTATGTGTGTGTGCGCGCGCGTGTGTGTGTGTGTGTGTGTGTATGTGTGTGTGTACTATACTTCAATAGAGCTGCAGATGCCACGTGTGTGACGCACACACAGACCTGTTATTAGGCTGAGCTACACACACTAAGACTGTCACTTTCTCCAAAAAAACAATGAAGTTTGAACTGACATGATCGCTAACATGTAATTTGCTACGATGTAAGTAAAGAGAAAAAGGAACATATCAGTTCATATTAAATTAAACATATAGATTCATTAAAAACTGAGTTACAGAAGTTCCTATTTGCGGCGAAAGAACCTGAATACAAACTAAAAACGTACAGGCAAGAATGGACAAATACTGGTAAAGGCAGGGAGAGAGAAAAGGAAACAAAGATGGAGGGAATAAGGACAGCAGGAAGCAGTTCATTTGGAACCAATCATAAATTAGTCGTAAATATTTAATTGGGCTAGAAATTAAATCAGGACGAATTGAATAAAAAATGAAATGATGTAACCGACCCACAAATGAAATGCTGACAATGCTTTCTGTTTCTCTCTTTTTTTTACACACGCATGCACACGCACACGCACACATACTGTGTAAATGTTACTACATTCTGCTGAAATGATCTCATGCAGTAATTATACAGCACTCCCTTATTGGAGGTGAGATATAATAAGATTAAAGAATATGAGAATGGGAAAAAATGTAAAGCAGTTCAAAGCATATTTTAAATAATTATTCCACTTATTTGTACCTGTCCAACTTTACATTCTGAAACCCACTGCAATGGCACAAGAAACAGACTATTTGACCTTGATGGGTGTATCTCTGTGTAGGTATTTAAAAAACATGTTACTCAGGAAATGCACAGGACAGGAATGTCATGTGTATACCACATGTGTCGCATATATGATTTTAATTTGCATTACGCTACATTACTAATGAGCCAAATCTGATTTCCATACGCAGAGGGAAGTATGCCGACAAAGAACCACTTGCTAATTGATGCTAAAGGTAGCTTACTTGATCACCTCATTAGCAACATACCAATGGTGAATATCCTGTGGTCATTCAAGCAGTACTTGAGTTAAGTCTAAACATTGAACATAAAGAGGTCCCATAAGGGCTGCAACAAATTATTACTTTCTTATGACATTGTTCAAATATAGGATTCAAATGTTTGTCTATAATGACTAGGAAACGATCTTCATCCTGGATTCTCAAAGTCCAAAATAATGTCTTTAAATGTTTTGTTTGTCAGTCCAAAATGCAATGATTGTCCTTATAACAATAAAAGGCATACAATGTATTTATATTAGAGAGGATAGAAACAGCTTTTTCTGTAATTTTCTTTACTTTAAATATAAAAAAATGTCAGATTAGCAATGTAGCGTCCCTGCAGGGTTTCCAGATCGTTCGTAACAACACTATCACAATTAACAAGCTATCCTTTTAAAAAATAAGCTGAGATTGATAGGTCTTTTGGATAAAGTCGAAAGGTTTATCCACAAAGATGTAAGGTCCTCCCCTCAAAGCAATAACTGGATACAAACCAAAATCTTAGCCTCAATAAATGGTGTTTCTCGCAACGCTTCGGCAATACAACACGTCATGCCATTCAAGCAATCATGAATTCAATCCATATTTGTTTGTGACAAATTTACTGACGATCAAGTGTTTAGCATACAAAGGATATGATGTGCATACCATCAGTGTGTAATTAATGTAGAAATTGATGTCGTTGCCACTTAACTTCTGCTCTTTTGTCTCATTTTCTCTCTGACACAAACACACACACACACACACACACACACACTCGCAGCGGAACCGGCTGGAGGAGGAGGACTGAGGGAAGTGACATTTGAAACAATAAGCTTTTGTTGTGCTGCACCATCCACTGTCATATTACACAGATGTATGCATGAGCACAGACATAGGCACATTTCTAAAGTTGACTTTTAAACAATTACTGAAATGTCAGTGAACCCTCGCCTCAGTAATCAGAGAGCAACAGGTGACAAAGCTGACGTGGAGGGTGGAATAACAGAGGTCTTAGAATTCATCTTTTTTTTGTATGCATGAATAAATAACAGATAACAATGAAGCTGAATTAAAGTCCTGTGACGCAAACGGAGACATGTTTTTCTTTTCTTTTAGATAAACAAAAAATAGTTGAAAGAGAAGGAGTTGCTATGTAACTGCAGTTATAGATACAAAAAGTGTCACGGCGTGATGTTCCTACAGAAAGATCAGAGTGGTCTTCTAATGAGATCAAATCAGTCTTAATATACAAAATACTTATTTGGGATTTAAATATAAATGTCCCTATCAACTAAAATATGCATTAATGTACAAACTAATATTTTGTGTTCCGTACAGTATGAAAAAGGGTTTCGCAAAAATATCTAAATAATAAAACTATATACGAAATACTTATTGGTTTAAAGGTGGGGTAGGTAATTTTGGAGAAACCAGCTCGAGTGGCTACAATTTGAAAATACACAACCGGAAAGAATCTGCCACTTCCTTACAGAGCCCCTCCTCCAACACACACGAACGCGCACATGACCAATGAGGGCACGAGATAAGTTTGTGCACAGATGGAAGGCTGACAGGCAGGTAGGCCATCCAGTTATTTTAGCCGGGCCGGCTCAGATGATTGGTTGTGCTTTTTACAGTACTACGGCTTCCACCGATTACATTTTTTTATGGATTTGTTGTCAAAGCACTTCAGATATTCATTGCTATCGGGATGTTAGGAGCATTCCATGGAATATAACAAAAAGTGTATCTCGAGCCGGTTTCTCAAACTTACCCCACCTTTAAATGAATGTAAAACATATGCACCAATATAAGTATTTATATATATATTAGGGCCGGGACTTTAACGCGTTAATTACGATTAATTAATTACACAAAAATTAACGCGTTAAAAAAATTAACGCATTTTAATCGCACTTATTTTTGCACAGCGGAACGTTTCTCACTGGATGAGTTTCAGGCGTACCGATTATACTGGAGCACCAACTAACGTTCATGACTTCAGCATGGGACTTCAAACAACAACAAACCACGGTGAACAATAGTCAAACATGAACGAACAAGCTGATGAGACCGCTTTGGTCGCCCCGTGGATGGGACATTTTGTTTTAAAAAACGGACGGATGGAAGCGTCGATAAGAGCCGCAGCACATCAAGCCTAAAGTATCACCTCAATGCAAAGCATGTAGCAGCTAGCGTGGATGTTAGCCCGACTCCGAGTGCAAGGAACCACACCCTGACCCAACCCACACTCAACCAGATGACTGGTTTCAGGGCCAGGATAAGTCAGTCCACGTCTGAGAAAAATAACCAGCTCACTGGATTGTCACTGGGCTCGACATTAAGGACTGCCCGATGGCCCGGGGCCATCTAGTATTTAGCTCGGGCAATGAAGCCTCACCTGCTGGTTGCCCGATCGGGCAATCTATTATGCCAGTATCATGCAGCTCGCGGATCTAGTAATGAGTGACCCGACAGTAAAACTAAACATATCTACAGTATAACTAGTTTAGGTAGTTTGAGAGGTAATTAAAATAGCTACGTGTGATATTCTAACCTGAAGTGTGTGTTACTTTTGTTCCGCTCACCGCTGCATGCGATCATGCAGAGCTGCGTGTCGAGTCTCGACTCGTCAGCAGCAGCTGATCTCTCTCTCACGTCAGATTAGACTTCACTCGCGTTTATGTCCATATCGATCAGATCCAGCTAGTTATAGCTAATGATAGGACTACCTGCTTATTAAAAGACAACTACACAATAAGTGTCGCTATGCAACTGGATGAGGCCACAAAGTATAGCACAGCATTATGCATTTGTTTACATGCCCACCGGAACCCCGAGGCATTACCAACAGATCAACGCACAATCAACCCATACAGGACATCTCTTTCTCCACATTAAGTGTTAGACATTAGAGTTGACTATTCTTGTCTGTCACATACTCTTCTTGTCTGTCACATAAGTGGCGCAACTGAAGCGGTATTGCTCTAAAGGGAAATTATTTTTGACCGAAGATATTTAGATTTGCCGGCTAACGGGAACTCTGACGTGTGCTTCGCGGATGCGCTCGGCTCCTCTCGACTGCTGCTCGGGTCTGCTCGGTCAGCTTCCGGATGAGGAGGCATTCGTTCGACCAACTTACAGTAGTTAACATTACAAACATTTTTAACAGGGGCCATAATAGTGTAAATAATGTTTGTTTTGGCAGTTATAACTGAATGTAATGTTTTCTACTTTTTTCCATCTGGGAAGGCATTTGCCTTCATCAGATAGAAAGTGTTTTGACCAACAACTTAAGTATTTCTTAAAGCTATGCAGGGCATGCAAGCGAGCAAACACAAACAAGACCAAACAAACAAGTGAAATGAAGAATACAATTGAAATTGTACAATATAATATTGTGGTGGTTCATCTTATAATTCAGTCTAGAGAATGCACCAGAAAGCATCTAAGACCTGCAAAAATTAAAAAATGTCTAGGGGGAGGCCCCCCAAACCCTTCGTGCCATTTCGTCCGCATGCATTTTTCAGGGCAATCTCTATTGGGCTCAGGGCCATCTGTAAATTAGCTTAGATGGCCCTGTGCTTAAAAATGCGATTTTTAAAAATGCGATTAAAAATGCGATTAATTTCGATTAATTAATTACAAAGCCTCTAATTAATTAGATTAATTTTTTTAATCGAGTCCCGGCTCTAATATATATATATGTAAGTTATTTGATAAAAACATATATTCGGATGCCATTATACTTTTGTACAAAACGTTGAACGTGGAAACCCAAAAATAAATAATCATTCTATGTGCATTTGTTTATATTGAGACTTCTCTGACCCCATGTTCTCCAGCCACTGGAGCTCAGGGGGTCACAGAGCATTACTGTGTCTCTCCATGCAACATGCGTAAAGTGTTGCCCCCTGCATGTGTAGCTGTCAGTGAGTGTTTACAGTCCGCATGTGGCTTGGAGGAGCATGCCGTCCGTGCAGCAGCCATGCATCAGCATGACTTTCTGTGAGGCTGGGATGCATGTAGCCACCATGCAGAGCAGATAAACTGAGATAAATCACCCCACCAGAGTGCTGCTGGTTCTGAGTCGTACCCAGGTCCATGCTCTTGGAGGCTTTCACGTGCTGGTACTGCTGCTGGATCTGAATCTGGTTCTGGGGGGGAGACTGGGGCTGAGCCTGGCTGGAGCTGTGAGAGTTTTCCCTGGAAACAAATAATTAGACAGTCACTACAGAAAAAGCTGTAGATAGGTGGTTGTTTATTGTGGAAATTACATTATTTACAAACTTGTTTTCTCCACCCTTAAGGCGTGTTAGTGGTGGCTATCTTTTTAATTTTGAACTTAGTTGATGTTATCTTCGAAATGAATTCATTTTGTGTGATCCTCAGGCAGAAGAAATGCAAAACAGAATGCTAATCCAGCATCGGTGGTTGATGGGTTCTCATTAATGTTAAAATTAAAAAGTGTTTTAACAATCACATTTAGTGCAAAAATAAACACACCTTGTCATTGTAATTACAAAACTAGACTCATTTTGAGTAGTCAGTATAGAAGATAGTGTTGATGAAAAGAGTCAATGCATAATAATATAAATGGCTGAGACCAAAGGGGAAGACTTTAGATGACAAATGTTGTTCTAGTCAATCATTTCATTCATATGTAAAACACTCTGTATAGCTACTTTATAAGAAAAGTCATTGACAACCACACACCTCTCGTGCAGATAGGAGTGTTGGGTGGAGCTGCTGAACTCTGTTTCATGACCGTACAGCTCTGCATCCTCGTCATCGTCCATGTAAGAATAACTCCCATTGGTCACTGAAAAGCAAAAATAACAAATGATTGCATTGAGGATGTGAGAAGTGTTGATACAATGCAGCAGATCGAAGATTTCACACAAACTACGGCTGGCTTTTCTGGAGCAAAATGCTGCCATTTGCTTCATTAGTTAAAAAAAAATACCAATACTTCCCAGACAGCAACACATATCTTTACTGTCCACTGATACGCTGCCACGGAGGGTATATAAGTTTAAGTTAGACAGTTAATTGATACAGTCTAGATTCTGTGTATAAACTGTAATATCACTGCCAAACTTAATTCAGCACAACATTTTGAATTGATTATTGTCCTGCGTAGAGTCCTGACAAAGCATGAATTCAGACTTTTCAAAATCCGGAATGGTTATGAGCCATTCCGATAATTCTCTGATCAGATAACTGTAATTAAATAACAGCTAAGTCCTTTTATACTGTGTAGACCAGACCTGGGTATAAACCAGATTCATTCAGTGGATGAACAATGGTCAAACTAACATGACTAAAACGTGCTTCAGGTTTACACACCAAACAACACAAGCATCTGCTCTGATATCGGAGTCAAACAAACTGAGCAGAAGGATGAGATCTTTCAGGGGATATCATGACACTTTTCTCCCCCACAACAGGTGAAAAATGTTCTCTGTTAGTGTCCAATGGAAACACCATAAATAAAAGTGACCACAGCTGCCATGGTGTGTCAATCCCTCTTTGAAGCCTGCAGGATGTTGGTCATTTGATACTCAAACAAGTACGCTTTAACCAAACGCAGACTACTGTGCCGAGTTGTCTTTATAGACCTACTTGAAAAAGTGGGTTAAACTGAAACTCATTGGAGGATTTCACTGGCAGAAAGTCTGGAGGATAAAAAAGTGTGTGAAAGACAAGATAACGATAAGACGGAGAGGAAGATGAGGAGAAATACAACGGAAGCAGAAAGCAGATGAAACGGAATATCCAGCTGCAGATGTAGAGCAGCGATACGGCTACGTCTGCGTGATCAACGACTTCACGACAACTCGCATACACACAACTCCACCAGAGCACCATTTACATACAGTCATCACTTCAGCAGCGTCTCAAGATATCACATCCTCTCATCTCCACCCCCCCACTCTCTACACTAATCACCTGCTTTATTGTTCTTCTGTTTTTTTTTTGTTGCAATCTGATATTCCTCCTGTCATTTATCTCTCCGTTCAGATCTGCCATAAATCATTTTATCTCCCACTCTTTCTTTCTAAACTTCCTCCTTACTGCCGACACCTTAATCAGCCAAACTGTCATAAACACATTCTTCTTTCACCTCGCTCACAAACACACTGAGTCCCGCTCTTTGAAGTGAACGAGGCGTTTGCTGTGTGGATAATAGATCAATAGCGGTTTGCTCCATTGGCAGGAATATGAATCTTCTTCTGCACACAACTTTTTCTTCCTTCCTTCCGTCTGTATCTGTCTCCAATGCGCTTGTCTTATTCCCCATCTTCTTACTTTTCCTTTTCCACCTTGGGGGAAATAAAGGTGTCAACAGGATGCAAACTCATCAGGTATGATAAAGGATCCGAGCCCCCCGACCCCACGGAATATCGGCTTTAAAATGAGGAATAACAGAGGATTTTAGCAATCAGAACAACTAAAGCAGCAGTGGTAATAATAACAGAAACGCCAAAGAGTTACATCTAATAGAAATATACAAAAGCATTTATTAGGGCCCGAGCATGGAGCGCTAGGACCCGACGGCGTCCTAGCACGAAGTGCGAGGAACCTATTGTTATTGAAGGAATTCTTCTTATTATTATTATTATTCCATATTGCAATGCTTATTTAGGCCTTTAGGATGCTTCAAAGGTTGTATAATTTTGCACGGACACCAGGACCGGTGAAAAATGTGATATTCTGGAGTCAAATATTCCAACCTGCTCACTAGTGCCACCTATCAAAATCCCATTTCGGAATACATTTACAAAATCGCACCGTAACTACAAATAATCCTCTTGAAACCCTAAGCTCCGCCTACATTATTATTTTTTTAATTGGCATCATTTACATAAACAGTTAAATATTCACTTACATTTCAATTGTCAGTTTTTCAACACCAACATTCGTATACAGCATCGGTAGAGGGTCAGACACATTACCAAAGAAAATGAGCATGTTCAGACGATAAATATTGCCGCCATTAACCAAAACGTACTCGCAAAAAGGCGGAGCTTAGAAAGAAATGCTCATAACTCATCAATAATGTATCCAACCATCACAGATTTTGGTGGACAGGTTCAGTTTGTCTTGGGGAATAGGCACACCAAATACTTTTCATTTTGGACTATAGGGGGCGCCAAAAACACCACCAATGTACAACTCAAGAACGGACGGACGAATCCTTTTTTTTTTTACACATACTCTGGGGTTGACTACGAACTGAGATTTAAAGTGCCGCAACAAATGCAGAATGTGGGGGTGGCTTATATATTTTTTTAAATTGCGATAGCATAAAATGAGCTTCGGACGCAAAACTTGGGACACACGTCACAGCCCACGACCTTTTCGAGAATGTAATTTATTTTTATTTTTTTTCAAAAAAACTGCTCACTAGCGCCTCCTATTGTGTGGTAGTCACATATAGTTTATCAGAACTTCACGAATTTTGGCACAGACATTCCTCCTACAATTGCGGACATATTTGTCGTTGGCTTTCATTAGCCCCGCCCCCAAATAAGTCCGCCATTTTGAAAAAGGCGCACTGACGCGAGGGCCCGCTCATCACTGCGCGCACATGTGCGACCCCAGTTTTAATTTTAATTGTGTAGCAGTCAGTTTATAATTTTGGCAGGACTGTTGAACATTTTGAAAATGTATTTTCATCCCTCTGTGCAAGGCTTAGTCTTTCTATCTTTATAACCACTGGTGTAAAGTAACTAAGTTCATAAACTCAAGTATTTCAATGTTTTGCTACTTTGTTCTTCTTCTCCTCTACAGTTCAGAGGTACATGGTATTTAATACCTTTAGTTACAGATGTGGATGAATGATGTGAAATATAATCAAGTCTTAAAACCAGACTTTAGTTCCACCTGGAGTAAATTCACAAGCTACCCTGCAGTATACAAAGTCATTACAACTAGCTGCACCTTTACCAGCTTTGAGAACACTTTAATGATCAATCATTATAAAACATATCATATATATTATTCTGAAATGGACCAATCTGCACAATGACTACTTTTACTATTGCTACTTTCACTATATTTTGATGATAATACTTTTCTACTTGAGGAACATTTTGAATGCAGGACTTTTACTGTAACGGAGCATCCACACTACAGCTCCAAAAATAGCTTGGAGCTGGGCGTGTCTGGAGCTTGGGGATTTTATTCAAGCAACACGACCAACAACCAATCACATGAATCTCCCGCCCCCGACATACAAAGCAAAAACCCCCGGGGATTTTATGCGAGCAATATATATATAAACTCCCCAAACAGGCGAAAACCTACCAGTTTCCCCCACTGTCTCTGCCACCTCCCTCCATGCCTGGTTCCTCCGGTTTGTATCCCGGTAGGTGAAGAGGGTCTGGTCATACAAAACCGGGTGATTCGCTACGGCGATAGTTAGTTTCTCCTCCGACTTTTTTTGAAATATAGAAATGAACGGCGGGATATCTCTCCCAGCTTAGACGCGGTTTGATTGGCTACGGCTTCAGCTGTCAGATTTTGGGAAACGGGATTTGATTGGCTGGCGCTGGCTACTCCGGCGTCTCAGGCGACAGAAGTTGAACATTGTTCAACTTCTGTCGCCTGAGACGCCTCGCTCTGCTACCCACAATTCAGTTCGGCGAAAAAGCGCGGCTACGTGACGTCACCCCATTGAAAGTGAATGGGCAGATTGGAGCAGATTGGAGCTTTCGACGCTGTCGACGCTGTAGTGTAGACGGGCCGTAACAGAGTATTCCTACACTCTGGTACAAGACCTGACTACTTCTACTTTTACTCAAGTACAAGATCTGAGTACTTCTACTTTTACTAAAGTACCAGATCTGAGTACTTCTACTTTTACTCAAGTACAAGATCTGAGTACTTCTACTTTTACTAAAGTACCATATCTGAGTACTTCTACTTTTACTAAAGTACCATATCTGAGTACTTCTACTTTTACTCAAGTACAATACCGGAGTACTTCTACTTTTATTCAAGTACAATATCTGAGTAATTCTACTTTTACTCAAGTACAATATCTGAGTACTTCTACTTTTACTCAAGTACAATACCTGACTACTTCTACTTTTACTCAAGTACAATATCTGAGTACTTCGACTTTTACTCAAGTACAAGATATGAGTAGTTCTACTTTTAATCTAGTACAAGATCTATACTTATACCACCTTGTTTTATAGCCTATGAAAAACCTATTAGAAAATGAGGGCTAAAGCTGCCGCTCCGACAGGGAGCTCTGCTGCTCTGCTCTGAACACCTGAACTGTTCTAACAGCTGTTCACCAGCGGTCCAGTGAGTCTGTGCCACAGTGACTCCGCACAGTTACTATTAACGAACGCACCCGTAGGTGATGTAGCTGCTGAAGTTAGACCCTCATCATCGCGGAGTAGCAGAGTTCAGCCGACAGACAGACTCGAGCACACAGCTCGTGCTTCGTTATAATATATAGAGAAATAACACCATGCGTGTCATGATGGCACATAACAGCTCGCGGTCCTCCAGCCATTTATTTGAGTTTAAACGGTTGGGCTTTCTGACTTTCCAATTCATGAGAATAAGGTCTTTATTTGAGAAGCAAGCTAGAGCTATGAGTTTTGTGCAAATTGAAAATCTATGTCATTGGGGGACATGCCCAGCATAAGGTGACCATATTTTCAAAATTAAAACTGGGGACATTTTGAGTTTTGCGGTCAATATATCATTAACATATCCAATTGTCTTCACTGTTCAAGAAAAAAGGGAGACAATTCTGGTTCAATGTAATTTGAACATTTTAACTGGTGGATACAAACAGAAGGACGATAGCTCATATATGAGACTTCAAAGGTCTTTTATTTTGAAACTGTACATCGGATTGTCCAGATTCTCTCTGAGTGATTAGATGGGGTGTCCTGCTATCACCCTGGAGTGAAATAAGTCTTTGAGACTGGATAGTTTTTGTTGTATTCTTATCTAAAAACAGAGGGATGATAGCTCATATATGAGACTTCAAAGGTATTTTATTTTGAAACTCTACAGTACATCAGATTGTCTTGATTCTCTCTGAGTGACTAGATGGAGTCTCCTGCTATCACCCTGAAGTGAAATAAGTATTTGATTGACTTCGAATGACTCTTTGATTATGGACGGTTTCCATTAAATAATAATCAAAATATAGATGGACAATACATAGATCTAATTTGAGATTTTAAACCGCTTACATTTTAAATTGTGCTTCAGAAAGTAATATTATGTTAGGAGTGTTGTGAGATGGTGTCAAAATCAATTGAAATTAGTCACCCAGTGGAAATGTCAGATATGTCTTCATAACTGCATACTTACATTTTACATTCACTCAGTTATAATGTGACAGTTATAGGCCTACATAGTTTGTTTTAAATTATTATTGATCACATTATATAGTACATATTTATTAATTTAAACTCCAGTATATATGAATATGTTTGGTGTGTTTTTTAGGTATATTTTTAACGTATATTAAAAAACTGGGACATTTCCGGGGACATTTTCAACCGGGGACAGGCCAATACAAACGGGGACTGTCCCCGGAAAAAGGGAACGTCTGGTCACCCTAGACTACTTCCATATTAAAGATCGTATAGAGTACCCCTCCAACTACATCCCAGAGGGCCTTTACACAGTGACACAACCATAGAGAGAGTATAGGGGTGCCCACTTCCCAACAACCATGCCAGCATAAGCATGAAAGGGTTTGATCCATCATTTGAAGTCTAGAGGGACTCAACACCTGACACACCTGGACATTGATGAAGAGTTCAACCAAATGATGTCCCTACTAAGAAACATAGGGCATGGAAAAGTGAGAGAATGTATGATTCTTGGTAGCACACAGAATGAGATTTGTATGGAGAAGAGATTAAAAGGCAGTGCAAAAATAAAACATCTGAATACATATGCAGGGAATCATTAACATGTATTCTCCTGCAAAGCACACTACAGTGCAATACAAGAATGTCTTCATTTTCATTAGGGCTTCAAAGCCATATCAAATAGATTCAATGTGTGAAATAGTTCATCAGAGTCTAACATACTGACAAATGCTACATATTTACAAAGACTGATAACTATCTAATATCAGCCCATGTTACAACCTACAGTTTAGAGCCTGATAAATGTGAGTACTGTATATCACCAAAACGGAGGTGCATTTGAACAGGAGTGTATTCAAGGGCACAGCTGTTTACCAGTAAACACACAAACACAACACTGTTTGAATCAGGGCAGCAATTCCTGCTCAATCAGACTCACACACACACACACACACACACACACACACACACACACACACACACACACACACACACACACACACACACACACACACACACACACACACACACACACACACACACACACACACACACACACACACACACACACACACACACACACACACACACACACACACACACACACACACACACACACACACACACACACACACACACACACACACACACACACACACACACACACACACACACACACAGAGATAATAAAGGAGTGGGATTGAGTTAGAGAGAAAATTAAGCGATATGAAGCAAGAACACAAATAACTCGTTCTAATGCGCCGGAGCAAGCAATAACTAACAAACAGAACAACCTTGAGAAAAGATGAGAGAAATAAAAGCATGTAGGGAAATGAACGGGAAAATAGGGGCTAGCATATCTCTAATCAAGGCTGCAGTGTAGAAGGCAGTATCCGTTTTGTTTTGTTACTTTTCATCAAACTTATTCAGCACTTTATGAACATATTGCAAATGATATGCCCAACTTTGATCCTGCTTCAATGGCAAACGATAAAAGAGAAAAACGCAATAACAGGGGAAGATTAAATCAGGGAAGGAACAGGGTCAGAATAAAAGCTCCTGAGACTCAGTTTTAAATGTAAGTGTGTCTGTAAAGCTATTCTACAATGTAAAGTGCTCGTCTGTTGAGGGTGTGAGAAAGAAAATAAATCAGAAATAAACAATTAGTAGTGAGTGATGTTCCCAGTGAATGTTGGCCATCTCTACCAAATGGAAACGGCCTTAAAAGAGAGAGGTAATCGTTGTTAAGTGCAAACCATCTAAATAAGGGTTGTGTACTGTATGTGGAAGCATTTCTCCAAAAGTCAGTCACTGAAGCTCAAATCAGTGTATATAATATAATAATGTGTATATATATATATATATATTTGTATTATATTTATAATAACACTTTTGCCTTATCAGAATGAAAACCCATGTACATTTTTTAAGCTTTCAAATGTGTTGTTGTGCCTACTGTGTCACTGTTGACAGAACTTGAGAAATGAGGGAAAAAAGCCTATGGATACACCTGTTATTTGTTCATAAAATGTGTATATAGGTTCATGCTACCTCAATCAAACTTTCACATTATCATAGTGACATCCCATGTATATATTTCCAGATTTCAAATGGTTTCGTTGTGCATGTTTGTGTATACAAAATAATATCATTTTCAAAATCCGTTTTTACGTTTTTCTGTGATTTTTTCTGTGAAGTATAAAAAAATGAAAAAAAAGAACTATCAGGATATATAGGTGAGGTTGTCCTTAAAAAAAGATACCAAACATTGACATGCCATACATTTCTTAATGGGGTTTTGTAAGACAAATCAAAAGTATGCGAAAACGGCCAAATTAGCCCAGGACTCCAAAGTTAAGGGGGACATTTGGGCCATATTTGACAACAATTCCACCAAGCCATGAAAGTTGGATGGATTTTTGGACGGCCTGAATCAGTCTTGGAACATTTGTACATTTGTTCCATGTCACAACAATCTCTCTCCCATCATCTAATAGAGGTGAACATTGCCCCAAAACAATACATAATAAATGAACAGAATAAAATAAAAATGTATATGCCCAAAGGAAATTCCTAAGATGAAATATTTGTAATATGTATTTATTATGTAAAATAATGACTCAAATGGGCAATGTTTCTAGATTTCCAGCTAATTTCAGGGATGTTCCGGTTTATTTTCTTATCAAGTAGCTGTTCACTGCTACGTTTTATACTTTGAGTTGACCTCATATAAAGAGACCTGAGACAGGATACAAACAGAGATGATAGTGCTAGATTATTCATAAATAAAAAAATACACTTGATTCATAGATGTCATGTGTATTAGCCTGCTGTCCAACAATGATGATGATCAAAGTCCACTCACCATGAGATGCATAGAGAGAGTTGTTCACCATGGAGTGACCGTTCACTGGACCCATCAGACCGGAGGAGCTGTCGAATGAGCGATTGGGTGACACCCCAAGTTGATCCTAAAACAGGGAGGAAACAAATAATGAATATCAGAAAAAACATTATACAGACAGACAGAGAATGGACACAACATTGTTTTAAAGTAAGCAAATGCAGCCACGTAAAAATGTGTTGATAAAATGTTTAATAGTTTAGGAAAAATACATTTCTGTTCAACTCCACGAAGGCTCTAAAGACATTGCACTTCCTTCAACACCAAAAACATGTTTAATGTATTTATTTTCATTCAAATTACAAAGATGTTACACAACTAAAAAACATCTGCCTTGTAAATATCTAATTGCTTCTGTATATCATCCGTTCATTTGTTTTAGAACCTCATACGTTAAGTAAGAGATAATGTGCTGCGACGCGGTCATTATGGGGAAAAGAACACCGACAGGCTGATCAGGAGCCCGACTACTTGTCACATTATCCCGCTTATTACATGGCCACATTCTCAACAAAGTAACGTTATGACTCCCAATATTAATTTAAATGCTTTCATTTTTTTTTTAAAACATAAAAACACAAGTTCAAGCCTATATTAACTTGATGACATCATCACTTCCATAGCAACAGAAGCCATTATACGAGAGTTTTCACAAGCTTTTTTTTTATATGAATCTTTATTAACGTTTGATGTAATTTGCATTCAAATGACCAGAAAAGCAGCTTAGTGCTCTGTAGCAGTCCATTGCAACTCAATCAGATGTTGAGCATGTAGAAAGAAAGAGAAGAAGAGGGACACACTAGAGAGACAGCGGAGGATCAAGGTGAGAGAGGGGAGCTTATTTCCCATGGCCTTCAGGCTTAACTGTCTTTACCAGGGCTTCCTGTGTGTGTGGCAGTGACACTCACACTGACACCCCCCCCCCCCTCTTAGTCCCCTGTAATAATGTGTCCCTTTGTGCGTTTATTATTTCTTTAGGAATTGAATTTGCATGTCTTTGTCTCCTGTGTGGAAACTGTACGTAGTCATTAACATGAATGCATATGTATGGCGCTCTGGTTGTGTTTCTCTGTTTAGACTCAAACAGGAGAAGACATGACAGCGCTGTGTGTGCGTAATAAATCCTTTCTGTCATCTTCCTCTTGACCCCCCACCGAGTGCCAGCCCCTGCTCCCCAATTTCAAGCCCAGGCTTCATCACTCTTCAGAGTGTCAGAGGTCCTGTGGACCCCCTCCCCTCCCCCACTGTCTCCCAGTACACATCCCAGTTGCATAGTGCAATCCGATTGCTCTTGAAAAAGATAAGGTTTATTTTCAATGAAGATGTTATTGAGGCAAAACGTAGTTTCTAGTTACAGTCAAATGTTAGGAACAATTCTACAAAACATAAAACTGAATCTGGTTTTACGTTTGGGTTGCTCTTTTCCCATAAAGAATCAGAATATATTATGTATAGTTTATTATATTTGTTTTGTGGCAGTTTTTCCATTTTGGAATGAAATAAAAATACAAAGACAAATTAAAATAAAATATGTACAAAGAAACACAATAAGTCAAAATAAAATATTGCAATTAGAGAATTAACTAACACAAAAAATATGTTTATTAGTCAAGTAAGAAGTTAATTAAAATAAATATGTTAATATGTGTATTTGATAATATATTGTTGTCTGTGCTGTCACAATGGATTGTGTCTTTAATCTGCAAACCAAATGTACCTTTGTGTGAAAATTAATAACCTGAACCTGAATATATAAAGTGCTATGTACGTTGTAAAAAATATATGATTGATGAAAATCAGATTAATGCTTGAAATGTACATTTTAACACAGTATTAATCCTAAGTGTTATTAGTATTGCACAGTAGAATAACTGCAGGTTATGCAGACTAAGTATTGTTGGTGTTGAACAGTTTATTATGGTGGAGTAAGTCTAATGTCTCAGAGTGCTTGAAGGTAAGGAAGGAGTTAAGGAGTTTAATTACATGTCAAAAGTTAAGTATAAAGTCTTATATTTATAGAAAAATGTTTTCATGTCAAGGATGTTAAAGTATATTTTCAGAATGAGAGATCAACTAAATCTAAATAGCTGAATATGTGATGTGATGTATTGATCACTGGGAAACTATTTACAAATGTGCATTATCAAGCCATTATTGTGTATCAAGCAATTGTGACAGTACCACAGCGAGCAGCTTCAGGTTCAGGAACCTCTGCTGAGCCATGCTTATTTAGCTTGGAGATATAGAGTATTTGGGCAGTTAGTGAATAAAGAGAGCAGCTGCATAATGAAGTGAGAGATTAGAGAAAGAGAGATGATGAATACAGTATGAAGAACTGAGTGAGAGACAGGGCAAAGGACATAGAGAAGAAAAAAGGAGAGTAGAGTGGTCCACTTCTGAAATGTTAAAAGCATCAATACTGAAGCCAAAAAAAGCCTTTTAAAAAGGCACCGTCTCTTACAGTATATCTGCCTTTGTCTTCCTCTCTTTGTATCCTTTCTTTTCATCTCTTAACATGGATGCTACTCTTTGATGTTGCTAATAGCTTTCACCATCAAGCTATTGACAGGGGATGCCCTGCAAGCACACCACTTCACATGTAGCGATGCACATGGGCACAATTATCTGAAAGTAATGCTGTTTATTACAAATGCATTGCAATCAATCTTAATGACAATTTATCATTTTGAAAGAAGCTATAGATTGTGGGGCTATTGAACTATTTAGTTCAAAACATTGTTCACATGTAGTTCAATTAATTTCAATCAGAAGAGATTACTAAATGAGCATTTCATGTTTATATACATTTTTTATTCAATTTTCTCGTAATTTGTATTGGACATTTTACTTTAGTTTTCTTAAATATGATATATTATGAATATTATACATTTGACAAAAAGTTATTCTTACACCAATTTATTGTGTTTACATACATATTTAATTGATTTTTTATATTATTATCATTTTAGTTGTATTCTTAAATGGATCAACTGTCAAGAAACCCAATTTCCTGGGAGATAAAACATTCAGATTTTTCAATCAGCTAAATACTGGTACTTTTTTAAAGTGTGTTTTTATTTGTGTGTACCTATATGTCTGTTTGTTGTGCTTATGTGTACATATTTTAAGCAGGCACTGTACGTATCTTTTTTCCCCACTACAAGCAGGCCATGCAGAGGGCCGTTCACACTTGAACCAACAACCCAGCTTTGTGTGTGCAAAGGTTTGTACAAATATTCTACAGAGCCATGGAAAAGGCACCAGCTGAAAAGCAGCCGAGGTGAAAAGCGCCTTTTCTCTACTAGAAAAAAGATACAATGAAGAACACTCAGTCACACACAAAGAAGCACACGGACACAATCTGAATAGCTGGAGTGTAAATGCTCTTTTGCTGCTGCTGCTGCTGCTGCTGCTGCTGCTGCTGCTGCTGCTGCTGCTGCTGCTGCTGCTGCTGCTGCTGCTGCTGCTGGTAAGAGCAGGGTGACTCGTGTCAAGTGTGAAGAATGGATGGAAGGGCTAAAAAGTCAGAGGCAGTCGACTGCAAGAACGAAAGATGCTTTCAGTAGTCAGAGCCAGAAGAGGGGATAGGAGATCCAGAGGGAAGATATAAGAGACATGCATGTTTGTTTTCGTCTTAGTTAAGCAACAGTGGCGAGCATGGGCTCTCATTGTCACAGCGGGGGTCCTAACCTAGATTCTGGATGTTTTTGACAATATAAAAAGAGAAACCAAAGTATATTAAGAACACTTTTTAATGCAGTTTGTGCTTTACTATCCATTTTAAGTCTTCCAAATACAAATGTTATTTGTGTTTATTACTTTGTGTTTTTACATGTTATGACATTCACCAGAGCAAAGTGAAAATGAACACATACAATAGACTATTTCATAAAGATGTGGGTCCATAACATTTCAGTAAAGGCATTTTGTAAGGCTGCTCTTGTATTCATGTTACACCCCTGAGTCAATGTGTCATTAGTTTAAGTCTGTGTGGTTGTGTGTGTACCTTCAGAGCCCTCAGCACCACCAGTTGGATCATCCCTCTAACGTTTCCCTCCTGTGACATAGAGCGGCGGAGCGTCTCCATGGCCACGTGATTGGAGCGCCCTAGCAACGACTCTCCGTTTACTGCCATCATCTGGTCGTTGACATGCAGTCGACTGTCCTGTAAAACACACACATCAGGCGGATTAAACAAAGTCTGCATTCTCAGTGAACTGGAATATAGAACTATGCATTTTATGAAGGTCTGTGTATCTGTCTATTGTTAATAACCATGTACATGTTTGCCCTTTGCCAAGGCTCAGTTTGTCTGTCTGTCGACAAAATAATGACCCTATTTTCATGAAACTTAGGAGAAGGGTACACATAGGGTAAACATAGGACGAAAAAGTAAAAACTAGATTTTTGGAGCAGATCACAATCAAGGGTGGATAAATAAATGATTGTTAACTTTGGTGATATGTACCACATTTGGAGACTGGGCCAGAGTTACCTGCATTGGCTCTTGACGTCTCAAGCAAACATGGAGGTGGCTGAGCCAAAACGGGAATGGCTAACAGTGCTAATGGTGCTAACAAGGCTGATTGACATAAAAGTGCTAGCAACACTGCTGACAAAGCTAACCTAGGAGGGGGCCATACCAGCATAACATACATGACATGACATACATAAATAACGGCACCAACCAACAACACAAACAGACACACACAAACACACACAGACACACAAACACACACAGACAGAGACTAGCATCAGCTCCGTCTGGCTGACTTCCCTTGTGTATAATTTATGCCTCTACAGAGAACCTGTTTCCATCTATTATTGTCCGTCTGCACACACATACTAAACACTGTGAACCCAAACATGTATGTGAGTGCATGTGTCTGTCTGTCTGTCTGTCTGTCTGTCTGTCTCTCTGCTGTCCACGACATGTCAAGTGTGTCCTGGTGAGTAAGAGGTCAAAGGTTAACCGAACAGGAGCACATGGCAGGAGACGCAGAGACAGCTGTGGTGTCCCCAGAAGACTGTCTCATGAATAATAAGTTATCTTGACACTACTTGTCAGTTTATATACTGTTACAGTTTTTGTTGATTGAGGAGGTGAACACTCTTATACGCCTTTTCCATTGATATTCATTCCATTCGAGCACCGTGCTATAAGAACTGTTGGGTTCTTGTTGGTTCGACTTGGAAACCTTATCCACCACACGATAGGCAAAGTTGCTCTATACTTACAAAGTTAGAATAGATTGCAATCACAACTTCTCCACCAACTTTCTACTCTTTGTCGAACTCGCCACAAACTGTTGCTGCTCACTTAAATGCATCAACATCTTCTTACGTAAGCCACCAACATGTACTGGCCTGGGTAAATGTCAATCGAAAACACGCAAACCTGGTTTCGGCTCAGAACCGGCCACGGAAACACACTCTTTGGACTCTCTACTGACACTCTTTTGACTCCCTTTGGAAAAAACGTTGCCTTTTTTACCATACGCTAGTCAAAAACACTAACTTCAGGTAAGTCTTACATGTTTCCCAAATGTAACAATGATTACTTTCCAGGACACAGGTTGTCTTTGTTTGTTGCTTACCTTGTATGCTGCCCCTCCATGTATAATGGATTTGATGAATATTCCCAGGTCCTCTCCGGTCTCCCTGGACTTGTTTCCTTTGAGGCTGATGCCCAGGCCTGCCGAGCCGGTGTCATTAAGAGGCACCTCAAACATGAGCTGCTCCTTACCGCTCTCCAGAACAAAGCCAGTCACACGGGACAACTCGTCCTTCTGGGAGCGAGGGGGAAAGTAATGGAGGTAGAAACAGGGTGAGGAGACGGAGGTCAGCTCATTCGGCGAGAATTGTCTCCAAAAGCTAAACTAAAAGCTTTTCCATTTGAGAGAAACCATCACAAGGAGCTTTTCAGCTAAATTCAGAGTGAAAAATTGCAGCAAGAGTCTATTTTCGAAGGAGAGAAAAAAGCCATTTGGACTGTCTGCTTTTATTTCCACATGTTTTCTTCTTTTAGCTCGGCAATATCAATAAGATGACCTGTGCATTTTCAAGAGGTAATTGGAGAATACGGCAAACACAGAGAGCCAGAGAGACACAAAAGTACTGCGAGCAGAGGGAATATGGAGAATAAAGAAAGATTGGACAACAGACAGAGAATAAAAGACAGGCTTTGTAGATAAAAATGTATTTTATAAACCCATATAGATGGTGGAAAACACCATATCATCAACAAGGAAGTATGGCAGTAATGACTACGTCTGAGAGAAAGTCAGAAACAAAGAACGCAAGTGTATCCCGCCAGATGAAAGTGTGTGTTTGAAGCATTCGATGGTTATGTGGATAGTACTGTTGCACTACTGTTGATTTTACTTTCTTAAGATGTTTGCAAGTATTCATCAAAACACTATTTGAAAAACTCAACAAATGTATGCTTATTTGTGAAGCCTTAGATTTAAAAAATATTAAAATAGTTCAGTCGTCATTCTCAAATATAAGCTAGTCTTACCATTAAAACAAAGAATAATAAGTAAATGGTGCACCAGAAAGAAAGAAACAGCAATGAAAGAAGCTTTGCATGATAAACATATACCTTGTTGTTATTAAAAATAATTTAGTCCTGTCTATGATCAAGAATATCCAATACTGGATGATGTATTACATTACATACATTAACTTAAAGGGGACCTATCATGCAAAATGCACTTTTTGATGTCTTTTATAGATAAATATGTGTCCCCGGTGTGTCAGGGAACTCACGCAGCGTCAGAAAATAAAACCCTCTCTTTTCCTCCGTACCCACATCTCTAAAAACGGGGGTACTTACGGCAGTATTTAGTTTAGACCAAGCCTATTCAAATGGCGGCCCGCGGGCCAGATGCGGCCCAGAACCAACTCCCGAGTAGTACAGACCATGAACGCAACACTCCGCGTTGCCTAGAAACCACCACACCACAATGCAGCGCGTTTTTTGAAGGTGCATCTAGTGGTGCTAGTAACGGTGGTCCTATGATAGCAACTCTAAAACATGTCTCTCTCAACTCTGAAGCGTAAACAGAGACAAAATGGTCATTGATCTTGTGGAGCAGATGCGCGCATTCCAAGTCAAGCTGGACCTTTTCGTGACCGACTTGAGCACGGGTCGGATGCTGCCTTTTCCGATGCTCCACAAACACATCACATCCCCGGCACAAATCACGGATGACTTCATTGCGAGGTTGAGAGAGAACTCGATTGGACTTGCTCTGCCCACAGAGGTGAGGGGCTTTGCCAGAGACCCCTTCACTGTTGCAATAGAGGGGGACATATCCACCAAAGCAAAAGAGGTGGTCCCCTCCATTGATGAGGGGAAATTTACACTGGAACTTATTGACATGCAGTCAACCGTAACCATCAACATTCACATGGGAATTAAGCTTTTCACACATTAACTTAATACAAAGTAGCACTCGCTGCTCCCTGACTGACAGCGCTCTTCACCAATGTCTTAGGATTGCATCCTATGAGCCAAAAATCTCTGCTCTTGTTCAAAACTAAAAATGTCACTTCTCCCATTGAGAAAGTCAGCGATGACAAATCACAATTGAGGTGATAGCAAGCACCTACTATACTTAGACGTGTAGTGTAGTATTCATTCATATGTTATACCCTTATCCAGAGGTGGGGACTCGAGTCACATGACTTGACTCGAGTCTGACTCGAGTCGCATATGTTTGGACTTGAGACTTGACTAACATTGATAAAAGACTTGACTTTACTTTGACTTGGTATTCATGACTTGAGACTTGACTTAAGCTTGAGACAGATGACTTGAAAGGACTTGACTTTTTAAAATTAAATATTTGCGTTTGTTTTTGTATTGAGATATTACTTTTAGTTTTTTCGAAATGTGATGCGCGCAAACCTGGCAACCCACTAGTAGGCAGGAGTGTCAGTTAACATGGCAGCGGCTAACGTTACTCCGAAAATAGTCAAGTTTGGATTCAAGGATTATGTTGTCGATGACGGTAATAAGAAGAGAACAGCGGTATGCATGGTCTGCAGCATAAAGATCAGTGACACGACCACCACAACATCCAACTTCATTCGTCACTACAAAAAAACCCACAGAGAAAGGTGCGTGCATGTGTTGTGTTAGCTAGAAAGCTAATGTTAAGTTTAAGCTACGTTAGACTTGGTTTCAAATCGATTAAGCATTGCAAAGAGAAGACAACGGTAAATGAACACTAGAACCGCCAAGGGATTAATTTTGACTAACCCTGATACTGACGGGCTGTCAGGAGAGGGAGAGAGAGAAAGAGAGAGAGGAAAAGAGATACCTCGTTTATTTCCCCTGTGTTATTATCAGAAGTTACTGTAAACTTTTGAATAATGTAGTTCATCTACTTTTAGTAGTTTGTTTAAATGTTTTAATGTTGTTTTTGTTTGTAGAAGTGCACAATTCCTTGATTTATTGTAAAATGAATCTGAACTTTTTCATCTGTTATGATGATAAACTGAAGCCATTTCAAAATGAACCCAATTAACTGAGTTTTAAATCATCCTACTTAGTTTATAAGGAAATTATGAAGAGGAACAAATTAAATGATTTGAAAATGATATCTATGTAGGCGCTGACGCTGTTGGAGGTTCTAGTGTTAACAGACATTTTAATTAAATATGTGTAATGGCAAATGCCATATATGATTTTCTTACCTGGAATTCTGCCTTTTTGAACAGACTTGGAGTCCTAGCTATATTGTCTGCAGTTCTAGGGTTAATATTAATCTAGTATGATTGTCATCGCTCTAAATTAGATTTCAAATGATTAACTGTGTGTGTAATGAAGATCATAGTGTGGGTTAAATCCATTTTCATAACCACTGTCTTTTAACTGATTTAAATGCAGAAACTGGGCTTATTCATCAGAATGTTGTATGACTTGACTTGACTTGCTTGACCTGAGCAATGACTTGACTTGCTTGCCTCTCACCACAGTGACTTGGGACTTGCTTGATACTTGTAGGTCAAGACTTGAGACTTGCTCATGACTTGCACATGTAGGACTTACTCCCACCTCTGCCCTTATCCCTTGTTATGGCTTTGTGCACTGAAGGGTTTGACAGTTATGTGTGTATTCATTTAAATGCACTTTGTAATGTGTCTGGGTCAAATGTGACCAAAACATATGATTTTGTTGTTATTACTTGAAAAGTGAAAAAATAGTAGGCCTATTGCTGCAGTACTACCTATTTTTGTTACATTGGAGCTCTTTAACTGTTTGTTAATGCACTCTTTGATGTGCATGTGTCATATGTATCCAATTTTATTTTGTATGTATGAAGACATTTATTAAGACTGTATTCAGTTAAATTCACTTTGTGATGTGCCTGGTTCAAAAGAATAACCTGAATATTTGACTAATAAAGCAAACAAATGTAATGCTACAACTGTGCACTTATTGTTTTGTATGCACTTTGAGATGCCTCAGATTCTGTTAAATTAATGCTAATTCGTTGTGTTGAATGTCTGGGCCGGCGGAATTTTGTAGTTATAAAATCTGGCCCAACTGAATTTGTAATTGAATAGCCCTGGTTTAGACAGTAGCTGCCGGGTCCCGCATGAGCTCAGCCCCCTTCTTCTTGAAAAAAAAAATGTCTTTCTTTTTTTAAAGCATTATACCCAAAATCAGCACTTTTGAAACAGGGAGTGAAATAGAAGGATACGAGGCATGGCTAGAATGGGTGATCTGTTTGGTATATTGAGCAAAACACATCATAGACATGTTTTTTATATATTTTTATATATCTGAGACCTATGCTATTGCCTAAAAATAGCATGATAGGTGCACTTTAAAGCTTAAAGGTTGGGTAGGTATTACGGTAACACCCCGATAGCAATGAATACATTAAATTCTTCGACAATAAATACATAAAAAAATGTCATCTGTGGAAGCTGTGGCGCTGTAAAAAGCACGACCAATGGATGGAACTGGATGGCCTACCTGCCTGTCAGCCTTCCATCTCGTGCACAAACTTATCTCGTGCCCTCATTGGTCATGTGCGCGTTTGTGTGTGTTGGAGGAGGGGCTCTGTGAGGAAGTCTGAAGGAAGGGACAGATTTTTTTCGGCTGCGTACTTTCAAATTGTAGCGCACTCGAGCTGGTTTCTCCATTCTTACCTACCCTACCTTTAAAAAGTGTTTTTAGACCGAGTATGTAAACTGACTGGTGACAAGATAAAGAATAGCATGCAGTTTGTAGCTTGAAAAACCTGTCCGTATATTTGCTATGTGGAAGTTTTCACATCAACATAGTCATGGTTACACTTTTGTGTGTTGTCGCTACGTTCATAATCTTTCTGTATGTCCATGAACATCACTGGGTTTATGCCAGAAAATAATTGTATGTACTTATGGTAGAAAGTCTATGTCTGTCTGCATGTGACAAGCTTTGGTCTGTATGAGCATGAATTATCTGTGTGTGTGTGTGTGTGTGTGTGTGTGTGTGTGTGTGTGTGTGTGTGTGTGTGTGTGTGTGTGTGTGTGTGTGTGTGTGTGTGTGTGTGTGTGTGTGTGTGTGTGTGTGTGTGTGTGTGTGTAATTGCGTGGGTCAGCAGTGTCAGGTTTAGACAGTGTTTGTCTGTGGGGATTGTAGGTTTAACAGCGTTAAGCCGACGCATAGTCCTCTACTCTGCAGAAAACTGTTTTCCCTGATGGAAACCCCCCCGCCCTATCAGACTGACTGTCCAGACCTGATAGGAAGCTCCACAACCTTGGAAATAACTTTTTTTAAAACACCCAAAAGAGAAATGTTAGATACTTCCCGCGCCTAATTACACAGACAATTTGCTAGTCTGAAAATCTGTCCGAAGCAATGTTCATGATTTAGCAACTTCTAGCAAGTTCTTAATTCACGGCTACATTCATTATTTATCTGATTTAATTTCCTGCTGTGTTAATTTATGATTTCTTTGTCTTGCACTCCAACGCCAGAATGGATTAGGAGTGGAGGACGGGTTTTGTTTCACTGCAGAACAGTTTGAAGCAAGCAGCAGTTCTCAGCTTTGGGGGTCAGGACCACCCACAGGGCCGTGAGATGTTTTATGGAATCTGACGAAAATATGTAAATGTCTGTAAATATGTGTATCTGGGTGATGAATTCAATTTCACTGTAAAACAATGAATAAGCAAAAGCCTCTTGCTTTCCTCTAATAATTAAGAAGATAAACAAGCAGCCTGTGAAACAAAGTTGTTTTTATTATTATTAGGTGTCAAAAATGCGTGTTCTATGAGTGTTTACAGTGGATCTATGAAAGAAAATGTAACTAGTGGCTGAACTAAGAAAAAGTAACAAAGACACACGCAATGATAGGAGTGGACACACAAATTGAAAGTGCACACCACAATTTCATAAAAAATTTCTATTATATCAGCCTCATTGCCATGATAGGTGGTCACATCTGTATGTAATACAAAAATAATAAACATTGAGTGTGCGCTCATGTGCGTGTTTTCTGTTAGTATATTTTCTCAGTTAAATCCATCCAATCCATCCAGTAATAGAAAAAAAAAGCAGTTTGCATAGATGAACCCCCTCTCGCTGGTCGTTTAACATTTAAATGGGTTGCCATGATGATGGATCAACAGGAGGACACGCTATTAAAAAGACAGCTCAGTGTCTGCAAGTGTGTGTGAATGAGTATGCGTGTTGTTTTATTAAACTGAGCCAGGGAAAAAAAATGTGTGTGGGAGAAAGATGGAAAGACACATTATGTTGAAATGAGTTAGAGCAGTCAACTAAAACACACACAAACACACGTACACACAACAAATGACCCTAACTCATCCAGAAAACCCAAATGAACACCAAAGCAGAGAAATGGAGGAAGATACAAAAAAAGATCAAACGAGGAAGAATATAAGAAGAATGATGCTCATTTTTTTTTTACGTATTATTTCTTGTAAGTAATAATATGGGTTTACTTTAACACTACTATGCAATAAACTTAATTTATTTGTGTGTTAGGACACCTGCTTTCAGCACCAGTCTTTTAATGAGAGCCACTCGCAGATGTCATTATAATCGGCCAGAGAAACAGAGTGTGTGTGTGTGTGTGTGTGTGTGTGTGTGTGTGTGTGTGTGTGTGTGTGTGTGTGTGTGTGTGTGTGTGTGTGTGTGTGTGTTGATTTGGAAAGCCCCATGCCGGCAAATGACAGCCCAAGGATCCATTTTACAAGGCCAAACAATAGTAGCTGCTGTGCTTAAGTGTGGCAGAAAGTGTGATAATGATAACGCACGCACACGCACGCATGCACACACACGCACGCACGCACGCGCACACACACACACACACACACACACACACACACACACACACACACACGGCTAAGGTAAGTACTCCCAATGACAAAACCTGACATTATTTGCACCGTGCTTTCCTTAAGAAAAAAATAACTGTTGTAGAAAATAAATAAACTATTGTTTCCATAGCAACAACAACTTCCTGTCAACAGCGTAAATTCGTTATCTAAATAAAACAGGAAGTTAACCTAAATTATATTTAAGACATACAACTGCAACGAAAGTAAGAAAAACTTTTTCAGTTTCACAGAAAAAAAATTGTACTATAATACGATGGCTACACGGCGGCATTGCGAGGGCTTCACGTAGTCGTGTTGCCTTCATAAGACAATCGGGCAGCTTCTTGTTTCCTTCGTATTGTCTTCGTGAGCCGAAAAATGCCCGATGGCACTGATGATCACACGAAGTAAAGATGAAGATGACACGATTTGACAAGATGCCCTCACGAAGGGCAAAATGGACACACAAATTCAACACGAAAATGAACCTTCGCAAGGTCTTTTGGCAATTTTTTGGCATGCCAAAGATTTTGCCACCGCTCACGAAGTTGCTGCCGGTGCCTGAGAAACTCCACCGGCGGTCATACGATGGCTTAAGATGCCCTCAGAAATTGCCCGATGTTGTTACGATGAGAGCCGAATTTGTGTCCATCTGGTGTCAATTTCGGGACAGTATGACGCGGGCTTAAGCAGGAGACTGAACCCCAAATTGCTCTCGTAGGCATGGCCAACAGTATGTGAACTCTGTAGAAGTCTTTCTAAGTAGCTTTGGATAAAATTGTCAGCTAAATGAACTGTAATGTAACAATTACAGGATTGGACCATTAGCGTACAATCCACCCTTAAGCTGCATACAAGAGGTCTTAGCATGCGGGGCAGTCCAGTGAAACCCACAGCAGATGTTGGCAGCGCAGGGTTCGTTTGCCAAGGCTACAAGTGGTCATGGGCGGTCACGTTGTAATAAGGGGTCATAGCGCGCGCAGAGCAGCATTCTGTTCTTAGGCCAAAGATCCCCACATGAACACCGAGTTGTGTCTTGGCAACAGTTTTTGAATCTTAGATTGTTGTACTTGTTGAAACATTTAAGGGAATTATTTACAGAGAATGTCAGTCTGGACCAGAGGTCACCTTAACCGAATATTTTCCGTCCATGACGGATTTTTTTTAACAATGATGGACAAATCTGAAAGCAGTCCGTCATTTTGACAGATTAAAACAAACTCGGAACAGCGCCAAAGTTTCCCCGCAGCGAGGCTCCGGTGTTATGCCGTGTTATGCATGCCCTCCAAAAAGGAAATTATACCGTTTGTGCCGTACAAATCATTGAAATGTCTGTGAGTTTTGGCTTTACGCTGTGCACGCTCCCGCGAGGTGCAGCAGCCATGCATAACACGGCGCATGTGAACTGTCCCGCCCCCCGCCCCCGTTGACAGTTCACAAGCATGCTTCCCCCCCCCTCGTCAGAGTTGTGTAAAGGCCGACGGGTAATTCTGGATTTTGACGGAAGTTTTACGATCCTGTCCGTCAAAATGACGGGTAGCGAAAAAGTCTAGCGCAACTTCTGGTCTGGACTCAGAAATGTTTTAATGAAATTGGAATTTGGTTGTGAAGAAGTAGAAGAAGCTAATTGGTCTAGTCTAAAAAATGAGGCTTGTGCAAAGCTCTTATTGGCATTCTGATGAGAATAAGTGTGAAAGAAGTGTGGTGCATGCACCCTGCATTCCTGACTATACACCATTAGCATTTCAACTATTGTGGGTCTAGTGCCAACATCCATATTTCATTTATATTTACAAAATCATGGCTTTCATATCTGTCCTCTGTGAAATAGTTTCATACAATTTGTCTAAGTTAGGCAAGCTGGTTTCCCAGTTTCCATTATTTGCTAAGCTACATTCGCCAGCTAAGCTTCATAGCTTCATAGCTTCATAGCTTACTCTTATCAAAAAAACAATAAGGGTAAGAGCAAAGTCTTGCTAGGACAATAACGTGGCTGATCCCCGGTGGCCTGAACCCACAACTGACATGTGGGACACAACTCTGAGTGTGTGTGCCACTCGTGCCGAGAGCTTTAACACACAGCAGCGACTTTAGCTAGTAGCCTGACGAAGGAGCTGATAAACCTTCAATAAACAGCACAGAGATGGGAGATAACGCGGGGAGAGGGAGAGAGAAAAGCGACATGATACCCTTCTCGGCTGCTTTCCACTGGGATGATGGCAGCTCCTGCAGAGACACCAAACTGCCAACTAGTGTGTGTGTGTGTGTGTGTGTGTGTGTGTGTGTGTGTGTGTGTGTGTGTGTGTGTGTGTGTGTGTGTGTGTGTGTGTGTGTGTGTGTGTGTGTGTGTGTGTGTGTGTGTGTGTGTGTGTGGGTAACTGAGGGTGTAACAGATGGGGGATATCTACTGTAGTGATTCTATGAGGTCACATTGGTGACGATATCAGTGAGTGTGTAACACAGACATACACACATATATAGACAACAGACTGCAGAGAAGTACACCGACACACAAACTTTTGCACGCACGCACGCAAAAACGGGATTGTGCGTTCACAACAAAAAGAGAACTTAGTTCATGAGAACGTATACCCCCTTTTTAGTGCCTGCTAGAGAGGTGGTACTTTCCTGGGGAGAACATTTCAATTTCTGATTGGCTGGGCAAATTGCAAACCACGCCCCGTAAAACTCTGAAAAGTTTTTTGAAGCCACCATTGTATTTGCTAGCATTAGGATTATTAGCATTAGCCCCGCGCAGCAGCTTCTACTAAAGCCAGTCTCCAACTCCGGGGTCTTCCGGCTCGGGGATTCAGGTGGCAGTATACTCTGTGAAGTTGTTTGCGGCCTGCCAGTAAACCCGAAGAAGAAGAAGAAGAAGAAGAAGAAGAAGAAGAAGAAGAAGAAGAAGAAGAAGAAGAAGAAGAAGAAGAAGAAGAAGAAGAAGAAGAAGAAGAAGAAGAAGAAGAAGAAGAAGAAGAAGAAGAAGAAGAAGAAGAAGAAGAAGAAGAAGAAGAAGAAGAAGAAGAAGAAGAAGAAGAAGAAGAAGAAGAAGAAGAAGAAGAAGAAGAAGAAGAAGAAGAAGAAACGTCAGCGGCTTCAGTTGCGTAATCTTCCCTCAGGGAACGTACTAAGTGCTGGGAACTAAGTACGACAAAGTATTTGGTGTGAAAGCGGCTACAGAGGTTGTGGAAAAAAAAGAAATAGAAAAAGAGGAAAGGGATAGACATAAGACGGTCTTACAGCTCATCACATACTGAATGCCAAAAGCAGGCTCTGCTCCAAAGCTTGATGATTCCTTTTATTCAATCCTCGGTTTTAGTAGTCCAAGTGTGTTTGTGAATGGCTTGTTTTCATATCCTCATCAATTATTTTCTATTCCATCCATCTATTTGTTATACTTTTGTGATTAAGGAGAGGAGGTAGATGATGATGAATGTAATGACAGAAATCCCACTATATTAGTTTTGCTTCTGTGTTTTGCATCTATCCTCACACCACCTAATAGTTAGTAGTAAAATCTAGGATTATTACTGTGTTCCCATATTGCTTTAAAAATGTATATATTTATTAATACTTATATATGTATTATTGTTGTATATTGTAGTACAATATGAACATTTTTAAATAAGTTCTTATGTTATGATAAGTTAGTATAAATAATGTTATTATAATTAAGTTTATCTGTTCATCTTAAATCTCAGTTAAAAGTGTAATTAAAAGCTGGATTGTTGGCATCAGCCAATTGTGGTCTAATATGCGACTAACTTTGATGTGTGAATTGCAAACCTCCTGTGAAAGCACTCGAATTAACCTTTCATCAAAGTTAGCAGAGACGTTGTGTTCCGCAGGGAAAACGTATACAGAGGGGCAAAAAAGTATTTAGTCAGCCACCAATTGTGCAAGTTCTCCCACTTAAAAATATGAGAGAGGCCTGTAATTTACATCCTAGGTATACCTCAACTATGAGAGACAAAATGAGAAAAGAAAAATCCAGAAAATCACATTGTCTGATTTTTAAAGAATTTATTTTCAAACTATGGTGGAAAATAAGTATTTGGTCAATAACAAAAGTTCATCTCAGTACTTTGTTATATACCCTTTGTTTTTTGGGGCTGTCGCTGGGCAACACAGACTTTCAACTCCCTCCAAAGATTTTCTATGGGGTTGAGATCTGGAGACTGGCTAGGCCACTCCAGGACCTTGAAATGCTTCGAACGAAGCCACTCCTTCGTTGCCCGGGCGGTGTGTTTGGGATCATTGTCATGCTGAAAGACCCAGCCACGTTTCATCTTCAATGCCCTTGCTGATGGAAGGAGGTTGTCACTCAAAATCTCACGATACATGGCCCCATTCATTATTTCCTTTACACGGATCAGTTGTCCTGGTCCCTTTGCAGAAAAACAGCCCTAAAGCATGATGTTCCCACCCCCATGTTGCACAGTAGGTATGGTGTTCTTTGGATGCAACTCAGCATTCTTTCTCCTCCAAACACGTCTAGTTGAGTTTTTACCAAAAGGTTATATTTTGGTTTCATCTGACCATATGACATTCTCCCAATCCTCTTCTGGATCATCTAAATGCTCTCTAGCAAACTTCAGACGGGCCTGGACATGTACTGGCTTAAGCAGGGGGACACGTCTGGCACTGCAGAATTTGAGTCCCTGGCGGCGTAGTGTGTTACTGATGGTAGCCTTTATTACTTTGGTCCCAGCTCTCTGCAGGTCATTGACTAGGTCCCCCCGTGTGGTTCTGGGATTTTTGCTCACCGTTCTTGTGATCATTTTGACCACACGGGGTGAGATCTTGCGTGAAGCCCCAGATCGAGGGAGATTATCAGTGGTCTTGTATGTCTTCCATTTTCTAATAATTGCTCCCACAGTTGATTTCTTCACACAAAGCTGCTTACCTATTGCAGATGCAGTCTTCCCAGCCTGGTGCAGGTCTACAATTTTGTTTCTGGTGTCCTTTGACAGCTCTTTGGTCTTGGCCATAGTGGAGTTTGGAGTGTGACTGTTTGAGGTTGTGGACAGGTGTCTTTTATACTGATAACGAGTTCAAACAGGTGCTATTAATACAGTTAACGAGTGGAGGACAGAGGAGGCTCTTAAAGAAGAAGTTACAGGTCTGTGAGAGCCATAAATCTTGTTTGTTTTGTAGGTGACCAAATGCTTATTTTACAGAGGAATTTACCAATGAATTCATTAAAAATCCTACAATGTGATTTCCTGGATTCTTCGTCAACGACCTTTTTTTCCATGACGAAAACGAGACGATGACGAGACGGCACCGACGGCAGTAAACAATAACTGTAACGAAATCATCATGCAATATCGTTGACGAAAAGCGACGAGACGAAAATGTAGTTTACTAAATAAAAACTATGCCAAAATCTCTCTTTATTTTCGTTGACGAAAAATGAGGAGACGAAATATTATGAAAGATAACGTTACATCTCTGATAGTTAGTTTTTCTCCCAGCAGTTCCATTTCCGGTGCTGCGGCACTGGCAGGGCAGCAGCTGTGTGCGTCTGTGCTGCGCGCGGCGGTAGATTTGAATTACACCGGGCAGCGGCACATTGTTAACGTGAAAGACTCGGGTCTAACTCATGGTCTAACTAACCTTATTTAACAGAAAATAAAATGGCAACAACAGGGCTTGGGAGCAGTGGTCGCACTCGCGTTAACCGAATACCCCCCCCGTCAGCGCGAGTGAGTGATAAATTGTGCACTCGACGGATAATAATGGATTATGACGGAAATGTTACAATCTTGTCCGTCAAAATGACTGACAACGAAAAAGTCTAAAGCCACCACTGCTTGGGATAAAGAAACAATGTGATATTTGGGCCCATTTTCGCTACAATGAGGCGGAGAAAAAAAGCGAATGCATTGTTTTATCAGAAGGGAAGCAATGTGGCCATAACACAGGTAAAAACACCACACACCTGACCAGATACTCTCTGCAAAGCTGCATTCTTAATCATTCAACCTGTGTTTTTCATCAAATAAGGACAAGATATAATCTTATTTATATATACTAAAATGACAAATTATTGGTTTTGCTAGACTAGTTTGACTGAAATGTTCTATATAATCTGATGACTAAAAAAGACTCAACAGTTTTCATTGACTAAAGTAGACTAAAATAATTAGTTTTCTTTGACTAAAATAAGACTAAAATGCTCAGACTTTTAGTCGACTAAATCTTGACTAAAATGTTTACTGTTTTAGTCGACTAAAATAAGACTAAAATGCTCAGACTTTTAGTCGACTAAAACTTGACTAAATAAAAACAGGATGAAGGTGACTAAATATGACTAAAACTAAAAAGAAAATTTAACACAGGACTAAGACTAAAACTAAATTAAAAAATAGCTGACGAAATTAACACTAATGTCACAGAGAGGCTTTGTGACTTTGAGGAAGTGTGTGTGTGTGTGTGTGTGTGTGTGTGTGTGTGTGCGTGCGTGCGTGTGTAGAGGTGGTGTAATGTCTTTGTTCCACAGCGAGCACAGACATTAGCAGACAACACCAGATGGTTGGCTAAAAATGAGACAACGGAAGAGGGGGAGGAGAAGATAGACAAGATCCTTCCATCATTTCATCATCATCCTTCTTCTGTTTCCTCTCCGCTAACCCCGACAAGCTGGCTTAAAGCTTCACAGCAAATCATTAAGAAAAAAAACTCTTCGGAACTGTAGCCATATCACTGTTTAAAGGCTGTTGGAACAAGGTATTAATGTTAGAGATGTGTATGTGTTATACAAAAGAACAATGTTAAACTATTAAAAATAACCTTTAGGAAATGATGAGTGTTGTAGCCTGTAACTGCCTTTAGTTTGTTAACACATTATGGTATGAGCAATGTTGTCTTTAGCAAAGATTGAATTAAAAAAGCTGCACAAAGTTAGAATATGAAAACATTTTCTAGTCACTTTTTCTCAACAACCATAAAAGACTTCGAGATTTGAAGTGATAGAAATGAAACTCGTTTGAAGTGAGCACAGAATTTGTATTTTATTTCATATCGTATTGCGTATTGCCGTGCTCTGTAGCAGTGAGATGTTTACAATGGAGTTGGCACAGTTGTATGGAAGTTTGTAGGAATGTTGATATGAAACAGAAACTTGAGTGCCATGCCAGTTGGTAAGGTGTGATAATATCCCCAGGCTTATGCTCGACTTTGAGGTGTGAAAATACAAACACGGCGGTAAAAGGGATTGATTTGCAATGCTAACCAAAAAAGGCATTAAACCAAAAACCGGATTCAGATTCATCTCATGTGTCTTATTTAAAGACACATGACAACATTGCAAAAACTTCCAAAAAGACATTTCTGACTTCTTCACCATCACCTCCTACACTGTTCAGTCCTTCTCAACAATTGTTCACAAGTATTGGTTTTGTTAATTTAATTTTTTTTTTTTTTTAAATTAATGAACAACTGTTCTCTTTCCAGAGACAAGATGGCACAAAATCCATTAAACATTAAGAGGGAATCACCTCTCAAACAGATGCTAATGGTTGACTAGCATTCTCCTGAAATCCCCCCTTCCACATATACATGCCTATACTTACTGTACTACAACATTACATATATGTTACATCTCAAGGAGAGTCAAGGAGAGTTCACAGCTTCACTGTGCATAACTACAATAGCACTTCAAAACAATTGTGACTGATGTAAAATCAGTTGTTAATTAGAAAGGGGTCAATTCTACTGGGACGTACTGTCTGTCAGCGAGATTGTGTAAGGGCAAGAGAAAGAAACACAGGGAGAGAAATGGAGGGGCACATGGGAAGAAAACTCACTGAAGACTTCCCCTTCCCGACAAAAGTGAGTTATACAGGTTCCTCCAAGGAAATGATTGGAAAACTTAACTTTCCAGTCTTGAGTAATACAATCTTCCAATGGGTATTGGACTTTCACACACTTTAACACCTCCTTTACTCATTGTGTTGAACACTGGAGCCCCCCAAGGCTGCGTGCTCAGCCCCCTTCTGTTCACGCTCTACACCCACGACTGAAACCTCCAACATAGAGAACTTTGTTGTGAAGTTTGCAGACAACACCAACATCATCAGCCAGATTACAAAAAACTATGAGACCTCGTATTGAGAATTTGGATTGTATAGAAGTCTATGAAGAAAATTACCCTACTTCTTATTTGTTGTATTACCTCAGCAAACATTGTTCTATTGATGTTATTGTCTAAATCCCTAGTTTGAAGTCTTATTCAATACATTTTGTAAATTAGGGTTCAATTTAGAGTAAAATAGACGATAAAGCAGTGTATACTTTAGGGTATCACTATCCTGTGATTGACAGGTCTCTGCCACCGTGTTGTCCAGACTTGATGTTGTCTGTGTTTTTTGTTGTCTTCGAATTTTAACGCTTTCACCGTGTGTTTTGTTCAATGTTTGGCTATACTATAAAAAAAAAAAAAGATGACAATAGCAACAAAAAAAGATGTGAACGGCTGAAAAAGCCAAATGTAAGGCTATAAACTGGTAGCCCACAAACCAATGAGTGATACCACTGGGACTATGCCCACTTCTAAGATGGTATACAAAGAGACAATATCAATCCAAGTAACAGCCTGTTCACCCTGCTGCCGTCTGGCAAGTGATATAGAAGTATCCGCTGCCATAACACCAGACTACAGAGCAGCTTCTTTCCTCAGACTTCTTTACCCAACCTCCTCAACAGCACTTTTCCAAAAGAAAATTCAGTTTTATTTAAGGGACATTCTTTATATCTTCATTCGCAAGATCAATCATCTATCTAGAATGATGTACTAAGCTGAGCTAAGCGTGCTTATGAGAAACTGCAGCTTACCCATGTCATTTATCAGTTCTCACACTAAACTGCAATGAAGAGTAAATCCATTCATCGTTCATACTCATTCCTCACTTCAGGGTGACAGGACTAGAGCCTCATCAGTTTGCCTTTCGACCAATACATCTTCTTTATACATGTTTCCATCGGTCCTACTTTGACATAAATATAATTTGCATTATCATTAATTTAAATTCAGCAACAGCAGCAGAAACTCTAGTTCTCAAATTTAAAGAATGTATTTAGATATCCCCAACACGTATATTAGCAGTATCACTGTTGCAATGAAGAAAGCCAAAAGGTCTTTCTGACCTATGGATATCTGCAGTAGGAGAGATACACTTCTTAAGAATCATACAATTAAACACAGATTAGCTCAAATGAATTCTGAAATCATGAAATAATTAGGTTTTGACAATTGTTTGCATAAAGGCCTTAGTTCTGCATCTACTATGCAGTTGCAGTCAAATCGATCTTGTTTGCTTTGTTTCAGACAGAGAACCTGCATCTCCTGACTAACAAAATATCCTTAAAGCTTGTTATTTTCTTGTCTAAGACAAAATAAATAATGCCTCTCACAATACGAAATGTATTTCCGTGAACACACAAACACAACATATCCAATTTCTGTGACACATCTATAAACACAGTCAAACTGCAGCAGTGTCCTTGAATCGTTGGTTGGTTTTAAGCAGACCTCCAAATAGACGGAGACAATACTTTACCTATGGGAGACGTTTCGGTGTGTAATTGTGTATACCCAAGGACAATACTAGGACATTTATTTCCCTGAGCGTGTGTATGAATAATACAGGACTAAAGGGGGTTCTGTTTCCTGGCGGTGAGGTATATTTTGGTGGAGTACCCATATGGGGACATTTTACAAAAAACAACTTAAATTTAAAATCTTGTCAAGTTGAAAAAATAAAACCAGCAACACTATTGTGCAATTTGGACATGTCGTAAGTGTACAAATGTATAAATGACATTGTATTGTTGATAATGAATCTCTGTTCTGCCATAAAGTCGATTTCCAAGTGTACTCCGGTTCTGAATGTGTATGGAGTATTTTTTCTGATTATAGATGTGATTTGACTATTCTTTTTTTTTAATAAGGAGCATTTACAAGTATACAAGACAAATAAAGTATACATGGAGACAAAAAAAGAAAACAAAAACAGTGTGTGTGTGTGTGTGTGTGTGTGTGTGTGTGTGTGTGTGTGTGTGTGTGTGTGTGTGTGTGTGTGTGTGTGTGTGTGTGTGTGTGTGTGTGTGTGTGTGTGTGTGTGTGTGTGTGTGTGTGGATTGGACAAAAAGAGAGTAATAAATGACAAAATTATAATTAAAATGAAATGAGTAACAATAATAGTTATTAATATAGTTAGTTAATAGTCATATATCATAGGAAGGGGGGGGGGATATAAATAGTAGCATGACCTTAAAGAAGTAGAAAGGGGTGATGGGTAAAATCGGATTGAGGATTATTAATTAAATGTTTCAAGAAATGGGTTCCAGATTACATCAATATGAATATCATTGGTTTGTTTTGTTATGCCGGCAGATACTTCTTCCATTGAAATGTATTATATAAGCAGGTTTTTCCAAATTGTGATATTGCTTTTGTGTCGTGATTTCCAATTCATGAGGATAGTTTTGTTTTGCAATGATTAGGGCTATGGACAGAATTCGACTTGATGTAATGTTGATGTTCACATTGGAAATGTCTCCTAGTAAACAAAGGGATGGAAGAAGAGGGATGTGGCAGTCCAGCAAAAGAGAGAGGTTGTCAGTGAATATGCACTCCCATGTGGCATGCATGTTGGTGTCTGTGGTGTTAAGTGAGCAATGAGAACAGATGTGAGAAACTACAAAACCCATTTTAAACATCCTTTCCCCTGTGTAGTGCACTCTGTGAATAATCTTATATTGTATGAGGTGCATGTTGGTGTTGGTTGATATGGAGAAGATGTTTCTGCAGATTTGAGACCAGAAGTCGGCGCTCGGTGATCTGTAGATCTTTTTCCCATTTATTTGAGGGGATGGACATTGTTAAGTCTGCAGAATAAATTAATTTATATATATATTTTTGAAAGCAGTTTTATTCTTAATTTGATTTGGAATATTTCTGAGGGGGGGATAAGAGTTCAACGTTTTGCTGTTAACTTTGGTTTGAATGGATGATTTGAGTTGTAAATATTCTAAATATTGATGTCCCTGATGCCGTACTTCTGGACCAAATCAGAAAATGGAATTAACTTGTGTTCATGAAATATATGTTTGAGGTGTGTGATGCCTTTGGCAATCCATGATTTGAAATGTAAAGGTTTTCTGTTTATTAGAAAGTCAGGATTGTTCCAGATGGGAGTGTGTTCGGTGGGTGAAATTGTGTTAATTCGTAAAATGTCCACCAGGCTTTCAGAGTTGTGGCTATTGCAGGGTTTTTGAAGCATGGATGACGTATGATGGGGTGGCTTATGAACGGTAAGTCTGAATATCTTTGGACAATGTTTGTTCAATGTCTAACCAGGAGGTGTCGGAATTATTAGGATTAGTCCATTTGTAAATGTATTGTAGTTGCTGGGCAATGAAGTAATGCAGAACGTTTGGTGCTTCTAAGCCACCTTGACTCTTGCGTTTTTGAATAGTAGATAGTTTGATTCTAGGTGTTTTGTGTTTACCAGTACAATTTTGAGATGGCAGAGTCTATAGATTTGAACCAAGTGGGTGGGGGTTTGATAGGGATCATTGAGAATAGGTAATTTATCATTGGGAGTATGGTCATTTTGACTGTTGCAATTCTGCCTATAAGGGATATTGGGAGATTCATCTAACGTTGAAGGTTGTCTTCTATTGTTTTGAGAAGTGGGGTGAAGTTCAGATGTACTAATTATGTCAGCCTGGGGGAAATGTTGATTCCTAAGTAAGTAAAATTACCAGTACGCAGAAAAGAAGGCTATTAGATGAGAGTGGAGGAAGGGTTGATTTAGACCAGTTAATAGTATAATCGGATAATTCAGAAAAGGTGTTTATGAGGCGGATGGTTTCAGGTAGTGAGGTAGAGGGATTTTGTAAATATAGTATAATGTCATAAGCCATATATGCTAGCAGCAAATAATGTAGAAACCTCAGTTAAATGTATAAGCATTAGCACTTAACTGTCATTTTTCTCCTAATTAGTTCATCAGTAAAACACCTATTTTAGATTTAGAAAGTGATCATTATTTTCCCCAGATTAAAGAAACACACAGATTCACACCCCTTTCAAATGTGCTACCATTGCAGCTTTCTAGTATTGTTTGCCATGAAACAGTCTGGAAGTAGACAAAGTACTACTAAGTGCTACTTTCAGAGAGAGGTTTTGAAAGAACAGACGTAACATCATGACAAGTAGACAAAGAAGACTGCCATGGAGTTCAGACATGCGTACAAAAAGAAACTGGACATCTGGACTAGATACAATACTCACAAATGATCCTATATGTTAACACATGTACATTACACACTCCCAACACACCTCTCCTTTTCCTGTCTGCAGAAACAGAATTTCCTATGGGGCTCAGGGTCGCAAGCATGTGTGTGTGTGTGTGTGTGTGTGTGTGTGTGTGTGTGTGTGTGTGTGTGTGTGTGTGTGTGTGTGTGTGTGTGTGTGTGTGTGTGTGTGTGTGTGTGTGTGTGTGTGTGTGTGTGTGTGTGTGTGTGTGGAACTTCCATGCAGCCTTTAAGGAAACACCAGTCGATAAGTGCGGAAAGAGACACAAAGGGGAAAAAACACAGAGAAGTGAACATATAAAGAATAAAATACAGTGAACCAAAGACATGAGTGATAGGTGGAGGGAAGACAAAAGTAAGTCTGGCTAAATTATAAAATAAGGTCTTGTGGTTTTATAGAGCAAGACTTGTTGTTATGCTGTTTGTGCAAGTGTAAACACGGGTTTCAAAGTTGAAGGGAAAAATTAAGTTTTTCACAAAAACACCTTAGAGTGGTGGTTCCCAAACTCTTTAAGACCATGGCCCCCCTTCATAGGATGATACACACCCAATATAAAATGCATACTGTAAGTAGAAATAATCTGATTGCGCAAATCACGAGTTGTCATATTAGTAACTTTTGAATATTTGAAAACTTAAATATCGAATCTAGCTAGCGGGTGAAACGTTATTAAAAAAACAAATAATTGAACATGTGATCAATATTTCACTTTAGGTAGCTCACTTTAAGAACCACTTCCAAGAGTACAACACCTTTCAGGTGAATGACAAAGAGCTACAGACTTTCTCTACATGCTTAAGTGTGAAAGCAGAATATATTTCAATAAGGAACATTCATTAATTGGGTTTTGTTATAGATTTGAAGAGCGAACAACAGCAGGGATTGGAAAAAGTCTAAAGAGAGCTATAACAAGCATGCATAGTGGTTGGTCATGCAACGTTAGATTTTAAAGGACAAAGCATGGAAGAATAGAACAAAGGTGAATAAAAGAAGTGTTTATTAATGAAAACAGTGATGAAATTCAGCAGAAACAAGTGCAAAGGAAAGATAACCCAAAATGGTTTACCAATATCAAGAAGAAGCTTTACCATGGGCTCGTTTCATTCAATCACAATGGAGTTCTATGAAATGCTGTGTTACATGATTGCGTGGTAAGAGAAAACATGACTGCAAATGTGTTATCTTTCAAAATAATTCAGAATATTATATTATTATAATATTGCGTATAACAAGACGATTTCCTATAGGTTGCTGAGCTGTGCATCATCAAGGCAAGCCTGTTGGTTGGACGAGAAACCGCATAATTAGAGGGAGTGGACATTTGCAAACTGGTTCATGTAGCTGTGCCTGTCCTTCTCGTTGCAGAAGTAGTTCTTCTATTGCTTAACTAGCCACTGACCTGCCAATCAACATCTTGTTTCATTGGCTGATAATGCAGCATTGTGATTGGTTCTTACCATCTCTCGGGGCAGGAACATGTCTTCCTGCCGTAGGACCACAAGACACACACTCTCTCCCTGTCGCGTGCTGCGGAGCATACACACCAGCTCCTCCTGGCCCACACCTGTGGTATCCACACCGTTGACCTAAATGCACAAACACACACAATCACACACATACAAACAGAAAGTCAATACATCACCATTATCAGCATAAGTGTAATTTTTTGTATGTCTTCTTCATTGACGTTCAGTAACTTCCAAACCGATGACATGACGCATAATCATACTTTTCATTTGTAAAAGTCCTGCATTCAAAATCTTACTCAAGTACAAAAGTAAAAGTACTTACTGTGTGTAAAGGCCTATTTGAAAATCAAATACATGAAATGACTGGAATATGACTATTGATACATTCATTTGTTCGTAGCACCTGCTAAATACGAAACTCATTTACTTTGTATACTGCTGCTGAATATCTTAACCTTTATTAATATATCAAAGTTAATTTATCAGTTTATTTGTATTTTATTTTAGCTTAGAAATGAAGCTGTAAAATAACTAGTAACCAAAGCCGTCAGGAAAATGTAGTTGAGTAAAAAGAACAATATTGGTCAGTAGGACCATGAAACAGCATGAAATGGAAAGTATTTTACAGTATTTCATAACTCCACTGGTTGTGAGAGTGTGGCTTTGATGTTTATGTGTTTGCCGCTGTGTGCATTGTTAACACCATTATGCGGCATGTGTGTGTACATTTGTTTGGTCACATGACTGATCGGCCGCTCACCCGCTTTGGCAGATCTACCTTTATCTGTATCTCTTGTTTTCATGATTTCATGAATGCTAACAGTAAGCTACCCTTTACCTCAAGAATGCGATCTCCAGACTGCAAGCGTCCATCTTTGACAGCGGCTCCACGTGCCAGAATGTTTTTGACCAGAATAGGACCAGGACCGTGGACGGAAGAATCTCTGGTTACAACGGTAAAACCCAGACCTTCTGAACCTACACACACACACAAACACAAACGAAGAAATGTGACTGAGTATAAAGGTTGATTAAAGAAGCATAAGAATCACTACTAAGCCTGTCTCGACACAAATATCCTGTATAGCTGTTCACTACCTGCCTCCAAATGTGTTTCCCAGAAGCTCTGAGAGTGATCTCTGAGTTCTGAAATATGTCACACACACACACACACACACACACACACACACACACACACACACACACACACACACACACACACACACACACACACACACACACACACACACACACACACACACACACACACACACACACACACACACACACACACACACACACACACACACACACACACACACACACACACACACACACACACACACACACACACACACACACACACACACACAACAATATTCCTGAGAACTTCAACAACACTGTGTTGTTGACTCAGCTCCTGACTACATATTGTTAGCGTGATAACTAAAAGCCTTTGGAGTGTGTGTGTGTGTGTGTGTGTGTGTGTGTGTGTGTGTGTGTGTGCGTGCGTGCGTGCGTGCGTGAGTGCGTGAGTGCGTGCGTGCGTGCGTGTGTGTAAAATAACTGTAAACCCTTTAGCTATAGCTGGTGCTAGAGTATCTGCAGGTGTGAAGGCTTTAAACATGGGTTCAGTTGTGGGGCAGAGAGGAGGTATACAGAAAAAAGAAATGAGGAAGAGATGAGGAAAAGGTAAAAGAGAAATGAGTGCAACACGGCGGAAACAGGGAGTGTATGTTCTGGAAAGAGACGTGATGAAGATTAAAATAACAATCAGTGAAAAACACATGCGCGCGCGCACACACACACACACACACACACACACACACACACACACACACAGATGTGTGTGAAAGCACTCACAAAAGAGACCACACACACACAGAGACTTGTGTGTTTTATAGACCTCATTTAGTCGGGTCTCTTTAGCAGAGCCAAGTCAGCAGTTTGGTCCGGTATGAATTCATATCAGCAGAAATGAACAGATCAATAAAGACTTAATAGACCCTGAAGAGAGGGAATCAGGAAGATGGAGAAAGGAAGGATGAGGGGAAGCAGAGGGGGCCGGAGAACAGAGAAAGGAAGCTTTGGAGAAATAATCACAATGCTGGGAGAACAGCATTGTGCTTAATGAGGGTCCATTATGTGCATTTAAAAAATAGAGGGGTTAACAAATTCAGAAAATGTCTGGGAAAAAGAAAAGGAACACCTTTTTTCCTCTTGAATAACATAGTAAAAACTGCAACTACTTGTTAAATGTATATCCTGTATATTTATATATTTTGTTGTAATAGGTTGGTCTATAAGTGTATTCCTAATTATTCTGTATAATGTGTATTCTATAGATACTCTACAGATATATATATTTCTAGTGTTGATATGTATATATTTACTCATGTGAAATGCCTTGTTAACATGCTGCTGTAAAAAAAAAGATTCCCCTTTGGAAATAATGAAGTAGCATTGTTCATATCTAATCAAATCGAATCTGATACACGGAGGTGAACATATTTGGTTTTGCTTTGTTCTTCCTCAATCTCTGAAAGCAATGTGCTGATCCAACACACACAACTACATTTGCAGCAATAACATTACAGTATGGCAGGCCATTTGTTTACCCCAAAAACAGTCTATATTTTGACACAGATGGAAAATAATATGCATCTTTCTTTTGAATAACTAAGTGTGATATTTTGAAGGAGGGATTGAGGAACTGCATCAAGAGAGAGACTGGTCTGAGTCGTCAGTAGCTGTGTGTTCCTCACCTTTCTTCAGATCGATCCTCAGTTTTCGTCCTGCTTTCTTATTGGTCACCAGGCTTGAGAGAACAGCTCCTTTCTTAAGAGAGGGGCTCTCACTCCTTCCCTTGGGTGTCTAGGTTGAGAACGTTGAGCATTTAAGTACATCATTTAACAGCTGTTAAAAACATTAGAGAAGACAGGCTGCTTTGTTTTTGACATTTTAATTCTAAATGCCCCATTTGTCACATTCTAAATGCATAGTTTCTAAACATGTGAGCTGATGATTGATCCTTGTCATATTGTTTATTATTCATTACATATACAATGTAATGGGTTTTTTGTTGTTGTTTGTCTAACCTTCTAAAATGTTGTATCAATGTGTTGTTGAAAATGTGATGGCAACTTGCAGTTATTTATGACATATCGTTATCGATGTATTGATCATCATTTAACAGAAAAATTAAAGAGGTCTAATAAAGATCGGAAAAAACACATTTTACTACTCATTTTCTATTTCTCTGTCTTTTTTTACCTATCCTTTATGTTATTGTGTTTTTAAATGGAGCAACTGGTACAAAAGCGATTCCCTCGGGATTCATTTCATATTCTAATTCTGATTCGGATTCTGATTCAAAGTGAAAATAAAGCCTGTTATAACCCACACCGTAGTGTGCATGAACCTGGACAACATGCTCATTAGTTCTGAAACTGTGCTTTGACATCATTAGAACAGAATATAGATCAACAGACCCGTTTTTAAGAAAATAAGGTGATGCTGAGCTGTTGCTAAGCAACTGTTGCATCTGTGCCAGATGTTTTTCAAATGTCAGCCATGTCACCATGGTGATGTGAACGACTCAAGTAAATCAGTTTGGATAAGAAAGACTGAAATCAAATAAAAAGATGAAGTAAACTAAAAAAGATAATGTTTCATTGATTCAGTTTGTGTAAACTGAAAATACACAGACAGAATTTAAAGTCATACAACAACTCTAAATTAAAGATACACTGTGTGCAAAAGCTGACATTACAAGCCATGCCAAATCATTATGGGAACAATATGTAAAATCAAGGCATTTTCATACCTAAATAATTCTTAAGTTTTAAGGGAGGAAGGTTTTGGGAGGCAGTAATGCTTTTATGTGTTTTTAAAAACGTGTGCAGAAAGCTGTGTCTAAAGCATACGGCAAACTGACATAACATCGACTTCAGTCAGTTTCTTCCTGTTGCTAATCAAGGAGCCTACAAATATAGATACTTTTGGTTCAATGTTGCTAAAAACATTTGATTAATTAAGGATAATCTGAATATGATGTTATTATGTAATGAGCCGATTGTTTCTTTATATTCAATGTAACAACATTTTAGTTTATCTCAAGTTTCCTCGTTGTTGCTGCTGTGACACCTGAACTCCCCCGCGTGGATCAATAAAGGTTTATCTGAACTTATCTCAGGTCAAGTTGACTTGGAGCAGAGAACTTACACTAACAGCAGCTTCTGTGGAGGCAGCTTCCTCTGCCAATCGCATGGCTGGATTCTCAGAGGGCTTGAACACAGGTTTGGCTTTGATGGGGGGAGGCGGTGGTTTGGACTTGGCCACCCGAGGGCTGCTGTCTGGACCGGCATTGTTTCCAATCAGCTGACCAATAAAACTCTTCTCATAGCGTTCTCTGTTGGAGGAGGGAACTACTTCCAAGCGGACAACCTGGGAGCGCATCGCCTGACGGAACACTTCCTGAGCTCTGAGAGAGAAAAAGAGACGGAGAAATGAGTGATGAGTTCAGAGCAAGAAAGGAAAACATTCAGAAAGTGTTACGTATACGTTTGTGTATAGGTTAGGGGTGTAACGGTATCCGTATTCGTCCCGTACCATCACGGTTCGGCACATGCAGTCACACGGCGAATACGCATTTTTTTACGAGTGGGAAAAAAGTCTGTCACTCAGGGCAGTATTACACTATATATAATCCAGGGGGCGGTATTGCGCCTAAAAGCCAGCCGCCCGTAAATAACAAATGAAGAACAAGAACAAAACACAACAAAACGAACACAATACATGAAGAAGAAAAGTTAGTATCTATGGCGAGTTCACACAACACACAGGAGCTAGAACCCACCTGCTTCTTTTAAATCAGGTGTGTGGGAACATTTTGGGTTCCCTGTGGACGACAACAATGATGGGGATGTTGTGGATCGGACGAGGACGGTGTGTCGGCGTTGTTCGACAGCGGTGCGGTATGCTAGTGGTAACACGTCAAACATGCTCAATCACACCCGAGTCAGTCTCAGTCCCCAGCGAGAGGGGTTTCTCAACGGCAGGTGACATAGTTACCGCCAACAGATCTGCCCTCACTACTGACAACGTAGACAAACTCATCTTTCTGAAGAAAAACTTGAAAATAGAGCAAAGCTTGAGTACCTTTATTTAGGCATAATGGCCTCACACACACACAAGCAGTGGTGTAGTGGGCGTTGGACGCGGGGGTACGCCATACCCCCACTTATTTGGAGCATGATCTTTTTTGTAATAGTCTAATAAATATAAAATCATTGTCAGTCTTATCAGTTGCAAGTGTGTATTTGTTGTAATAATGACAAAAACATAATACATTTCACAGTAATTATAATAAAAAATAAAAACGATTTCCTTAAAGAATTATGATTAGTCAACAGGCTCGTGACCCCGCGGCGAGCTGGGGGTGTGTCAGTGACACACCCACGGCCAGCTTACCGCCCGCCGATTTTGCGGCAGCTCTTTCCCTCAAGAACGCTAATGAAAAAGCTCTATAATGGCAGGCAAACATTTTTTACTTGACTTATTTTCTAAAAAGAATATAATTCACAAGAAGAAAGAGTCTAGCAGCACCGAAGCTACAAGTGAAGCTGCTACTAGTACTACAGTACATCATCAGAAGAGCCGCCTAAAGACGTGGATAATGCTAGCTAACGTGCACGTTAGCTGCGCTAGCAACGTTCCCCTGGCTAGCTCAAGCTCACCTTTCCCAGAGGTATGGACGGAGGAGATGTGGCGGAGGAAACAAGAGGCATACCCGTGGATAGACTGCAAAGCTGGGAAACTGGGCTGCAAAGTTTGTTCATCCATATCTGATGTATCAGTCTTCAAAACGCAAGGTGTGTGTGTGTGTGTGTGTGTGTGTGTGTGTGTGTGTGTGTGTGTGTGTGTGTGTGTGTGTGTGTGTGTGTGTGTGTGTGTGTGTGTGTGTGTGTGTGTGTGTGTGTGTGTGTGTGTGTGTGTGTGTGTGTGTGTGTGTGTGTGTGTGTGTGTGTGTGTGTGTGTGAAAAGCAGCGCTGTCTGCTTATTTGCAATGTAGGCTAGGCCTAATCAGAATAATTTCCAGTCCAGATTCAATGTTTGCATTAGTAGGCTATATATATTTTTTCGTTTTGTTTATTTAATAAGTTAATTTCAGGACAAATTTGGGAATTTTGTTTGTTTGTTATGAGTTTTAAATAGATTTTGAAAGTGGAGATAGAGAGAGAGAAAAGCAGCGCTGTCTGCTTAGTTGCAATACTATAGTTTATGCAATTTAGGCCTATACATTGTTTATGTAACGTATGTGCCAGTGTGTCCATGGTTTTGAGTCTGTGTGTGTCTGTTGAGCACAGCGCCGTCTGCTTTTTGCAGTACAGTAAGTAAAGTAGGACTAAGCATACCGGTAGTTTCTGTGGACCTGTCTGCCCGTTTTGTGAGTGCACTGCGCGCGTGCGCACTTGTTTGGGATGACCTAATTTAAAATAGCGTCCCCCCAGTAAAAAAATCTCCACTACACCACTGCACACAAGTTAATTACACATGTTAGACATTGCTCCTAAAGGTAGGCTACAGATTTTATTTTGTTTTATATTTATCATTGTATTTATTTTATATGTTGACATCAGGAGATGTTATACAGTTCTGGATTGCCTTTTATTGATTGTGATTCAAACACTTTCTTATTATTTATTTTAATATTTTCAAGACATTCTTTTTAGTTGTACAGCTTGTACCTTTTTGTTTGACATCAGCCATTATAAATAATATGGCCATCTGAGTGTGTGTGTTACTGTTGAATGATTCCAAATGTTAGAGTTCCTTATTTTCATACCAAAATGTGCACTACTGTTAAAAATAAATAACAGCAAAAAAAATTATGCATTTGGGACTTTTTTTTGCTTTTCCTTGTTGTACCGAACCCGTACAGAACCGTGACCCCCAAACCGAGGTATGAACCGAACCGTGACTTCTGTGAACCGTTACACCCCTAGTATAGGTGCATGCATTTATCATTCATAATCATGGCATAAATCACAGCTACATAAAGTGTAAAGTCATCAATATCTGACAAGCAAAGTCATTATGAAAGGATATAAAACTCAATTAAGAGGAAAAAAAACAAAGATACATTGTCAAATGTGTCTTTGGAATATTATTTTTGATGAATACAAGATGAAAAATAATTAAATGCAAATTATAATAAATGGTGTGTTGGATTTTTGAAGATTTCAATACACTGGTGAATATGTTAGGCTCATATATCTATACTCAACTGATTTTAATTGATTTTTAATTGATAAAAAATAAGATTGATAAATATTGCCGTAACTAATTATCGTTTTTATTGGCAATTACTTTTCAAAGTAATTCAACTGATTATCTTGTCTAATATCAACGACAAGGTATCCGTCAATAATCCCATATTACATTTAAAATAATAAAACACCAAAAAGTAGATAATATTATTGTTAAATAACTTGGAAACCAGTGTTCTATTCTATGGTTGAGTTTCCCAGCAGGTAGAAAAGTGTTTTTCTTAAGACTGGTGTATCAAAATGCAACTATTGTGTCATGTGTTGATGAAATGGATGGGTCTGTCTACGTCAGCGATTCTCAAATGAAGTCCCAATAGGGTGCCAGGTGGAATTCCGGCACAATGACAATATTTTTGATTTTGTTATGTATATCTGTAATGTCCGATGTCACATTGTTGTCTGGACAGATATGTTGCTTTGGTAAAGTATGTGACACACTGTACATCAGGGATTCTTAACTTGAATCCCAATAGGGTGCCACGTGGCCCACCGACCATTGATTAACAATGAGAATATTGTTGTTTTACATTGTAATAGGCTTCTTTATGAAGGAAAACAAAAAGTGTAGGAATCCCCCGGACCATCCAACAGAGGTCTGGGATAATAAGCACTTTTTTTCAGAGAAAATTAGTAATGGTTTAAATGTTTTTCTACTTGAAATAATTGATCTTTGTTTATCAGATGGCACCCAGCCTCTTGTTATTTTGCAAAAATGAAACCTGATAAAGCATATCCCGTGTTTGGAAAATGTGACAGCAAGTTTAACCATATCAGGTCAAATCAAATGCTTTTCTTTTTTATTTAAAATAAAGCATGTATGTTAGATTGAGATGTATATTGTGGTAAACTGTAGTTCATTATTCTAAGCTGCTTTATACTGTAAATTGCCATTGTTTTTTTCCTGGTGGTTGACTGTGTGATGCGTATTTATCATGATTGGAGCAAAGTGAAGGCAGGAGCGAACAGGAGACGCAACAGAGAACAATGACACCTGTGCAGCAGGCCATTATAATCTCATGATTCATAAGAGAGATCGTTTTGCAGAGAATGACTTTATATCAGATTATGCTAAATAAATTAGGGGGACCATTGTGTCAGGGGCGATTGGTACACACCATCATTCACCTCAGATAACCGACAGAGAAAATCCACTTTATTTAAATTATATTCGATTACTCTCCTGTTATTTCCCGCCGAGATTATTATTAGATGTAAAATGATCATAAAGTTTCTGTAACTAGAGACTATGTTTAGAAAGTCGTGTATAAAGGATATTCACTATGTAATACATTAAATCAGCAATAATAATACTTTCAAATGTTATATTTAACAGAAAGAAAGTCATGCAGGCATACATCTGGTGATAAAATGTCACTTTGGGCAAGTTCCATCTTAATAAATATTTAACCAGTGGTTAAATGTACACTGTATTTACAATCTATGTATTATAAATGCATATTGAGGTTTCCAACTGAAAGTACATGTGTTTCTGGTTTACTTAAACTCCACTTGGTAATATGACGGTAATATATGTATATTGGGGTGTTTAAGAAACGCAGATAACAGAAGCTCTTAGCAATTACATGCACCAAACTCCATGGGCAGCCACATTAAGAAAATATATGGTGCAAATGATTGATACAAAAAATGAATACGAATGAACAATTTCCATTCATAAAAATAAGGAATTATAGCTAGCACCTTAAAACGCCATGGATAATATGATGTTGTATGGTAATCCAAAAGAGTGGTTTCTAGGCGAGTTAAAGCATGGGTCGTCATATTTTCTTAATTCTACTCTGAATTTGCATAATGAAACCATTAAACACACTGGGCAGTCTGAGCAAATGCTCGTGTCTCACCTTGCAGAATGACACTTGTTTTTATTGTAGAAAGACCACTATGCAGAACAATGTAACTAGATGTTTGTTGACGTGTGTAGTCGTGCACAGATATTGCCATTATTGTTCCTGAAGGACAATGGATGCGAACACCTTCATGTAAAAGAGATATTCTAATCAGACAATGGAAGTGTGTGTGTGTGTGTGTGTGTGTGTGTGTATGTGCGTGCAAGTGTGTGTTCATGGAAATGGCACACATAGGATTCAGTGGACTTTCACTGGCCTACTTGCACATATTTTACTGGAACAAACATACCTTTTCAATAATCTCGCCATGACAGAACAATATGGGCAAGAAGGTGTGTGTGTGTGTGTGTGTGTGTGTGTGTGTGTGTGTGTGTGTGTGTGTGTGTGTGTGTGTGTGTGTGTGTGTGTGTGTGTGTGTGTGTGTGTGTGTGTGTGTGTGTTTGCATGTTATTGTGTGTACAATCATGCTCAAACCTGTCATATGTTCAAATGTCAGAAAATGGCGTGTGTGTGTGTGTGTGTGTGTGTGTGTGTGTGTGTGTGTGTGTGTGTGTGTGTGTGTGTGTGTGTGTGTGTGTGTGTGTGTGTGTGTGTGTGTGTGTGTGTGTGTGTGTGTGTGTGTGTGTGTGTGTGTGTGTGTGTGTGTGTGTGTGTGTGTGTGTGTGTGTGTGTGTGGACTCGGGCCCATTCACCTATCTTTGAACAATATGTAGCAAACCCAGCCGGTGATAATCCGTTTACCTACAGTAGAGCATAAAACATCTCGTATATAATCTCATTACCACCCTGAACGTTGGACAAGGACTATTGTGTAGACTGTATAGACGTTGTAATGTGCTGTAATCATGATAACACCCACATCAGTCCTTGTAATCTGTAGGAAATCTTTCTTACAGGTGTGTCTTTTGTCATGTTAATGCTCTGTAATCATGTTACATACTTAAATACTCGTGTTAATGTACTTCTCTTCAGGTGCTTCAGCGGTATAGTAAGCAAACTCCAGCGTGAAACATCTGCTGTCGAATGGATCTTGTGCAAATCTTCCCTTAGAGGAATGAAGTGGAGCGACACACAGAAGCTGGCTCTTATAAACACACACATGAATGAATTTGTAAGCAATGCTCTCCAAACATCTGCCAAGTGTCTTTTCTGCTGTTGTCTGTGATGGCTGTGCAACAGTGATATAAGCCCTCTGACAATGGAGAGGGAAATAAAACAGAGGCAGCAGGAAGAAAAGACAGACTTGGACAGACTTGAAAGGATGTTAGACTATAATGCATCTGCTCATATATACACATATTCTTAAGTTTAAATTTTGCTGATCATTTTATGTAATTTTTCAATACCTTTTCATTTACATGAATGTGATTTAAAGCTCAATTGCACATTTTAAAAGCTTGCGTCTCCTTTTGTACAAGGTGTATTCACCTAAATCACCGATGTGTGTGTCTACTGTATGTATATGTAGGCATATAACCAGCATATTTATATTCTATCCCTGTAGCAATTCAGACAGCTTTTGTTCCTATTCGATGTTATATTGAGGAAGACAGAAACCATGAAGGCACATTTATGTAAACAGGGGCAAACTCCTGTGTGGATTGGCACCACTAATGTAGGCAAGATAAGAGCTTCACAATTTGGACAAAATAACTTATTGTGATCATTTTGACTGATATTGCAACAGCAATATGATCCACGATATGGGAGGGATTGATCGTGTAAAAGATGTTCATTGATAGATATATTAAAACGATAATGAAAGGATGGGTTACACATGTTCTGTTAAGTCTGTATAATATGATTTGTCGGCTGGGATATCTCTGCAGCAGCAATATATCCTTAATCGCAAAATGGTTTTTAAACACATACTTTGCCCTAAACCAATATTTGGCTTTTTTGTGATTTGAATATTCCACTAGTCCTTATTCAATTTTATTTTACATTAATTGGGAACCTTTTGTGAGATTAAGCATTCTTTTCAAAGTTGTGTGAACTGACCCTTTAAATAAATAGCCATACAAAAACTAGCGTGAATCTTTATCCATGTTGTTGTTTGACACGATACAGATATTGCACAGGAAATGAATGCATCTGTAATATTACGGGAGCTTGCTTTTGTATGAGCCATGTCTTCAGCCCCTGTTCACAAACACGGTGTTGCACTCACTGGCTGAAGGTCTTGTCCATGAGGTCCTTGTTGTTGATCATGACTATGCACTCGTCCTCTTGGAACAGGCCTTCCTTTCGTGAGCGGCTCTCCTCCTCCACTCCACGGATGAACAGACCGAGAGACCTGAAAGGAGAAGAAGAGGGGTGTTCCCATCACTTCTACTTGTGTAGATACACAAGCAAACAGACTGTCTTTAGAGTGACTTTCTGTGTGTCCCAGAGGACGGATGTGTCTGATGGGGTGACCCCCAGAGAGTGTCTATGTTTACTTAGACACTGCTGACAGAAAGAGCCCCCAACTATCTGTTTGTCTCTTTCTTTGTGAAACTGTTGGAGAAAATACTGTTGTCTCCTCTTTGGGTTTGTTGTAATGCACTGATATCATGTGTGATTCTGAACGGTGTACGACCTCTTTGTGATAGGAGGAGGCAGGGCATTTCAGGTTGTTGATCTTTATGAGGAGACAGACACATACTTGCTGTCTCCTACATATCTCATTTCTATGACGCGTGAAGGAAGTCCAGAAGACGTCACATCGCAGATGACCCGACACCCACGGCTGATATTAGCGCCACCTCGATTTACGACTGTGTTGTTATCTCCTGTACGTTGGACTTTATAAGCCTGATGTTTTGTCCTGCTCCGTTGAGCAACATACCCCATGTGTGAGTTAAACCTATCCTTTGTATGTGATTTAACTCTGCTCCTTCTTGCAAGAATAAATTAGTACCTGATTATTGACCTGGTGTCGAGTGATATTTTCCTAACAGAAACATTATTAGTGCTTATATAAGTCACCTTCAACTGATAAGCAAAGTGTTCAACTAGCAGATAACAAGACAGGTAGGTCAATTACCAAAGACAATATGACTGAAAAGTACACACAAACTTAAGACATCAAAAGTGTGCCGACATGGAGATCAACACGTGACAAATATACAGGCAGCCACTACGATGGTCATATCAACTGATGCGCTTTCTTATTATGCTTTTTGGGGTGTTCCCTTTCCTGTTGTGTGTTATGTAAATGGTCTGCAAAGAAAAAACTTCCAGGGAGGGAGGGAGTTTCTCTCTCAGACCCTGCCTGAAACACCTCCAATGGACTCCTTTGTTTTCTTCCATAACATAATGACATCACTATGTGACACTCATGCTTCTATTGGCTAGCTCTCTAGCACATCGTACATGATTTACAATTTTGAAGCCTGAAAATGAGTGTAATAGGGCCCCTTTAAATAGTTCACCGCAAAATAGAAAATACGTCCTCTTACCTGTAGGGCTATTTATTAAGTTAGTTAGTTTTGGGGCTTGTTGGAGATCTTTGTCGTAGAGATGGCTAAGTTATCTCCAATATAGTGGAACTAGCATTGTTTCTTGCTTTTTGGCTGGTCTAATTCAGTACAAAGAAGATAGTTGTTACATAAAACCACTCACAACTACATGTTGTGGATAATTCTTTAGTAACAGTGTCACAATTTATATAAGGAAGCATTGTTGATTGTTTTGTTTTATTGTTGGTGCAATGAGCACCACAAACTGAATACCAAGTAGTTCCTTTATATTGAAGAAAAATGTTTGATTTGTATACAACGATATCTCCAACACTGAAAACACATTGAAAACACACCAAAATGGTCTAGATTGATAACTTGCCAGGTAAGAATGTATTTTCAATGTTGGGGTGCACTGCCCCTTTAATATGAACCTTTGCCTTACTAAATCACAGCTTAACAAAGCAGAGGTGATGACTGTGACACTCTAAAGATTTCAGCTGCAAGAGGATGAAACTAGGCTAAGAGGTGAAAGGGATGATGGGAAATGGTGGAAAGAGATGGAGGTGTTTAGGAAAATGGGGGGAGGAGGATAAAGGAAAAAGAGAGTGAGGAATTTAAGGAGGAGATTGGCGGGGTCAGGTGAGTCATGAGAACAGCCATAAAAGCTCATCCTGCTTTGCTGTAGGAAATCCCCATCCACTGTCTGACTGTCACACACCCAGAGAAAAGCTCTGCAATGTTCCCTATGTGTTCCCATTGCGTGAGAATGTGTGTTTGTGCACCAAGGTAGAGAATTCCTCATAAACGCAGACATTACATTACATGTTAGACGCTTTTATCCAAAGCGACTTACATACTCAATACTGTGGGCAATCCCCACAGGAGCAATTTGGGGTGAAGTGTCTTGCCCAGGGACACAACGACATGCTGACTGCAGTGGGGTTTGAACCTGTTCTCCCCTGATCCGAACACCAACGCTCTATCCACTGCGCCACACGCCTCCAGGGACCAAGAGTATAGGCATATTATGTAATGCAGCAGATAAACAAACAATATTGGTTAAAGGGCAGAATTAGGGCTTATTCCGATGAGTGTTTCTTTGTGTGTGTGCATTTTTGCTTCTGTGTGTTGGTCTGCGTTCACACGACTTACCGTCCACTGAGGGATGAGCTGTAAGGGACCACGTGGATTCCCAGAGGACTGTCGTCTCCCAGGATCTCCACTGTTCTAGTCAGGCTGTACAGTTGAGCACACAAACACAGAATACAATGATTAGGAGAAAAACTAAATAAATATACTCAAATATGTTAGAGGTAAAGTTTTGTCACAGTAACATGAACGGGACCTTTGTGTTTTGTTTGCTTCCAGAGACATTTGCATAATGATTCAACAGCCAGGTACCCATCTGTGATCAAAGCTAACTACTGGAATGATGTGAATAATCAATGACTCATAAAGATGTCGTACACATATGCACAGATGAAGTAAAGAAGGATTAAGACAGAAAAACAGGACCATAACACATGTCTACTGTTGTAGTCAAGCTGCACAGATGAACACAGACACCAAAGACATGAAACCAATGAGATAAACCACAAGATGTGTAATATTACTTCACAAAAATAAAACACAGGGAGAAGTTATTTCCCTTTAAAAAAAAGAGCAGATTTAAGTCCTATTCTATTTGACAAATAATGATTATGCATGAACAAATACCAGGATACATTTTTTTTAAATTTGAATCTGAAGTCAGAAGCAGAAACCTTCATTTAAAAAATAAACAACAAAAAAAATAATACAAATATGTATATAAACATAAGAAGTTAAAGTAGGAATGTTGAATTAAAACTAAAACAAATAAAGACTGTTAAAGTTAGCAAAATGTCCTCAACAAATGTAATATTAATATATTTATACAAATATAAGAATTTAAAGGTAAATGAGCAACAATCTATAACATGGAATTTACCATTTTAATTAATGAAATAATTGTATATTATATCATTACACGGCTTAGTTGAATACTTGATTCTGATTGGTCAATCTCGACATTTCAGAGGTTAATACTTGATAACACACCGCTAAGGAGGATCAAGGGAGAGAAGGAACGGGGTCAAAAGACAGAGCGCAGGACGTCAAAGAAAACCACAGAAGAAGGCAGACAGGAAGTAAACACTAATGGGAACATGGAATGGGTTGTTGCATTGTTTAAGAACTTGTTAGTGGAAGAGAAACTGTAAACACACTTGGACAGTTACAGTAAATATTGATCCGTGCTACCGTTATTTAAAGTTACGTCATTGTTGCCGCAGTGCGAGCCGACGCTGTAGAACGCAGTATTTTTTTCATAGTGGAAGCAATATGATCATTTTTAAGTCAATAAAATAGTTTTAAATCAATGTTATGAGTGAAGCTGTTGGTTTATTTTGCATGTGGCTGTGTGCAGCGAGGCGTACATTCATAAAAAAATAACACCCGACTGATTAGATGTATAATGCATAACAATGTGTGTCTACTAAAGGAAACTATGAAAGTTCTATCCTGGATTGGCACATCACTTCCATGGAAGCTTTCAGAGTGCTAAAAATACTTTTTTGTTGGGGCCTTAATCCCCGTCTGTGAACCCGGCCCTTAGACAGGGGAGAGCAGACAAAGTCAAAACAACTGCTCTGTCTCTGCGTGTGAGCTCATGTTTTTCAAAACTTTTTTTTGTGTGCCATTCATCTCAATGGGCTTCTTCCTCTCTTTCAATCTCTCAATGTCTCATTTGGGTTATTCGAGTGTGTCTGCTTTACATTCTGTCTGTGTTTTGAATGTGTGTGTGTGTGCGTTGAAGTCTTTGTTTGTTTGATTAGTTTATCTATCAGAGCACAGCCATTAATCCTCCCCTGACCTTCTCCCTGGTCCCTGTGTGTGTTTTTTTCTAAGTGAGTTTGTCTGAACTTAGTTTTGTACTCTTTAGTTCTACACTCCTCTCTAGACCATCCATCCATCCCTAAACCCTCATGAACTGATAGCAGTGCAGATGCTAATAGAATCCAGAGAGAGGCTAGTTGATGATTCATGGTTGGCAACAGGGGGAAATATGCAAAGTACAAAAACAAGGTCTCCCTGATGCCGCCTCATAGTCACTCAGCAAATGTGAGTTAATCCAGACAATGGCAGACAAGGGACTGCTAGAGAGAGGAAGGCCAGGGCAGAGGGAGGAAGGATGGAAGAGGGAGAGTGAAAAGATGTGGGGAGGAAGGGAGGGAAGAATAGCAAGGATGGAGGAAACAAAGACAGACGGAGATAAAGTGTAGGAGTGAAAGGAATGTTGGAGGAAAAAATGGAGACAGTGGTTAGGTAAAAAGATGCAGTGGCAGGAAAAACTAAAGGGAGGCCCGACTAAATGTATTCCTAGTTTCATCATATATACTAATTATAATGACTTGAGTATGTACAGTAGTTTTAACACTTGAAAAGTGGTTCAAAACTATCATAATGCATAATATGTCTAGCTGCTGAAAGCTGCAAATTATATGTATTTGTAGATTTATAATTTTCTGTAAAAAAACATTTTAATTGGCAGTTTCAGTGATGTACAATGCTGGAAATATTGTAACGTCCTGTTTGTGTGTGAAGGCTTGAAGGGTGTCACTACACGATCCGTCCCCCTGCCCGATCGGTACTGCGCATGTGCGAGATGGTCCGGAAGTCCGGACGGCAACCCAAGATGGACACTTGACACAGTGGCTTTTAGCAAAGCTCAAAAAGAAAAACCGAGAGAGATGAGTTATTGTTATTACAACGTGACTTCAATATTATTTAACAACTCTTTTTATGGTGTTCTTTTATTTAGGGTTAAGTACATTGTCAGAATAAGTGAGGAATGAATTTAACTTCTGTTAGACAGCCATATGCCATACATTTTTGCATACATTCACAGTAAATATGTATTCAGTATGATAGCTGTCTAACAGAAGTTAAATTCATTCCTCACTTATTCTGACAATGTACTTAACCCCAAATAAAAGAACCCAATAGAAAGAGTTGTTAAATAATAGGGAAGTCACGTTGTATTAACAATAACTCATCTCTCTCGAGTTTTCTTTCTGAGCTTTGCTAAAAGCCACTGTGTCAAGTGTCCATCTTGGGTTGCCGTCCGGAGTTGTCCAATATGGCGGACCATCTCGCACATGCGCAGAACCGATCGGGCAGGGGGACGGATCGGGTAGTGACAAAGGGTCCCTATTATGTTTTGGGGGTTATCCCTTTCCTGTCATTTGTTATGTAGGTCTTGTTGCAAGTAAAATGTCCCTCCCTCTCCAACACACTACTCCCCCTGCCTGAAACACCTCAATTGGACTCCTTTGTTTACCTATGTAACATAGTGACATCACAATGTAACACTTGCATTTATATTGGCTAGCGGTCCAACACAATGAATGTGGGGGTTCGGACATTCCTGACACACCTCTAAGCGGTTACCAATCACAACAGAGCCGGTCAGCTAACCAATCAGAGCAGACTGGGCTCTGGTTTCAGACAGAGGGTGAAAAGAGGTGCTGCAGCAGGCAGTACGGGGGAAATAAAGAGCTTTTGAACATTAAAGGATGGAGACATGTCACAGTACAACAGACAGATATGAACCTGAACATAATATGTCCTCTTTAAGAATGTTGATTGCTTGCTAACTATAAAGATTACTATAGTTCATATTCCATGGAGTATGTAGCATACAATTGAAGTAAAACATAAGAGTCTAAAATAAGAGCAAAATGCTAGCATGTTCACAAAGATTATAAATTATAATACAAGCTGATGTTAAGCAGGGAATGTTTCTAAAGGTCAGTATCTTAGTAAAGTTGTTACAAGGCTACAATTTGCCAATTAACCGTAACCTCAAATAATAGCTTATTTAAAAAATGAGTTCAGAAAAGTATTTCAGACCTGATGGTATATGGTATCCTTGAACATTACTAGCACAATGAATGCCACCCGTCATGTTCATGCTGATATGTTTTTAGATTGGCAACTGAACATGTTGATATTCTGCTGACACCAGATGAAAAGTTAGAGGATCAGCTAAGTCATTAGGTTTCATCCTCTTGGGATCGAGCATGTCAATTAATCCAAGAGATGTTGTTATAGATTTCAGTCTCAGGATTAAAGTGGTGAACGCACTGATGAACATTCCCTTCCCTAGATTGGGACCACTACGCTTACATTAAGTAGTATTTGGTTAAAAGGAAAAGGAAAGAAAGAGGGGACGGATAGAGAGACGAGCAAAGAAGAAAAGTAGAAATAGCAAAAGAGAAAAGATGGTAAAAAGGGAGGTACGTCTGGAAGCAATAATAGTGAAGTAAAGGGAGGAGGCACTGAATTAATTAGACAAGCTAATGAATAGCATTAATATGAGGGGGAAATCCACTCCTCCCTCTATCCCTTCCTGCTGCTGTGCCTCTGATCTCTAACACTCCCACTACAACACACAAACGCACTTCAGATCCATTTGCGTTTTTGCTGCAAAAAAATGGAAGTGGGGGTGAGAAAAGGGAGAGATAAAATGGGTGAGACTTGAGAAAAAAAGAGACGGTGTGCGATGAGAGAACAAGAGACGGAGAAAAAGAGAGGCAGAGAGATGAAGAGAGCAGGTGTTCTCTTCATCCACCTGCCACTTCACTGATCCTCGCCATGAAACACAGAGGAGGAATAACAAAAAGGGAGGATGTGCATTACCAAACCACTCTCTTCCTCTCACCCTCATCTCCCCTTCCTTTCTCTCTTGGCTGGTCTTTAAAGTGCATAGAAGTGGGGAGAGAGCGATGTGAAAAAAGAAAAAAACATACAATACTGCTAAAGGTTAATGTATGCAAGTACATAAACATATCATAACATTAATTTAAAAACTCTTAATGGTAGTTGTTGATGAATGAGTGAGCTTATTAAAATAAATAATGAAAGCTGCATGAATCGCTGAACGGGCCTTGACCCTTAATTGTGTACATATCGGAGTAGTTGTAAGCAAGTGGTTTGTATAGTTTTAACTGATGTAAATCGTCAAAAACGGTGTATTTTCCTTCGACTGAAGACCTCATTGTTTGATATAATTTGAGCTATCCACTCTTTATTTGAATTTTAGCGTCAAAATGGGGAAAAAATCCGATAAACAAAAACGCAATATTCAAAATGGGAGACTTCCGGGAAGGGCGGGGCTAATAAAAGCCAATCTGAAATATGTTCACAACAATAAGAGCAATGTGGGTACAACATCTTGTGAATATCAGAGCACTTATATCCAAAAAGTTTGGAATGTTGGACATGTGTAAATCGTCAAAAATGTGGTCTTCAGCCTTGACCTATAACCCCTATCATTTGAACTATTGAATATTCCTTTGCAATTTATTGTCAACTTTGTCAAAGGGTTATTCCACATGAAAATTAAACTCAGGACAAATGCATTATTCAAAATTGGAGACTTCCAGGGAGAGTGGGGCTAATGAAAGTCTATTTTGTTCTGTCCACAATAACCAGGGCAATGGGCAAACCGAATTTCTGAAAACATTGGAATAACTGTATGCGACCACAGTCCTACCCCTCAATAGGGGGGCGCCAGAGAGTCCGCTGGCAACTTTCAAAACATTTCACTACAGTTTGAGCCAGTCCTGACCTCTGTGCCACTTATTGCCACCTTCAAGCATGTTGAAGGGTAGCTCAGGCCCCATCAAAATGAAGTGTAGGTATACTGAGTGTATGGCCCTTTGTAACAAGTGAGTGCAGAGAGTATCGTATGTTCCTCTGATAAATAGAAGTGTTATAATAACATATAAATATACTCTTTCACATCCTGTTTGTCTAGTGCATCCAATGAAACCTATTTACCTTTTCACCTCCTAGCTTCTATTACACAGTACCTTATACAACAAAGAAATATAGTATGATGGCAATGCTATTTCAATAAACCAATTTACAGTAAATCTGTTTCCCGGTATAAAAAGCACATTTTGATTCAAAGGTAATGAGTTTTGCGGTGACCGTGCTGTGTGGTTAAAATTATGACGAGCCATTACTGTTTTTATAGGTGTAGCTTCACACAAAGGCGCACACATGCACATGCATACACACACACACAGAAGGAGGACAATAATGTGAATAGGAGACATACACACCAGCAGAAAGTCATATAGAGCCACACACACACACACACACACACACACACACACACACACACGTTTATTCATTTAACTTACGCTTTGCTGTTCCAATATTTATGGCAGCACTCCTCTACTCATTTTGGACTTTTTTGCAATTTCAAGGATCGTTTCCCCGGCGACCACAGAAACCATTACATCACTTTTACATTACTCACAGCTGAGATGGTTTCTATGTGAGTGTGCATACATGAGATGATGTGTCAAAAAATAAGTTCATGAGAATATGAAACAAATGTGTTTGTCTTAAATAATTACCTATATATCCACTTCATTGGGCTCTATAGTACCATAAGGCCAAACTCAACAGATAGGACTGAGCGTGTGTGTGTGTGTGTGTGTGTGTGTGTGTGTGTGTGTGTGTGTGTGTGTGTTTATGAACACAAGTTTGTCTTTGTTCTGTGGATGCAGCTGGTTCCTATTGAGCAGATCAAACATGGTTTGGCTGACATCAAATGCTTTAGCTCTCTTATAAGTCTGATTGCATAAAAGTCTATAAGAAAAATACCCTATTTCTCACTCCCTTCAAGTTTATGGTCTCAATTCAAGTATTTTTTGCATGATGTTCATTGAGTTAATTATCTTTCCATTTAGAGTAAAACAGACAAAAAAGCAGGGTTTACTTTAAGGGGTGAGGCTACCTTGTGATTCACAGGTCACTAGGGAGCGACACTATCACACAGTTGTACTAAATGCAACGATGTGGCTGTTCATTTGATCTGGTAAATACATTTAGTTAAAAAGCATTTTTTATTCCAGCCAAAATGACCAATTAATACCTCATTAATATAACAGTCAATGTTGAATACTGACATATCTTGCTGACCAAGCTTACGAGAACTAGCATTAATTGATAACTTAGCATTTGTATGGGCTCCAAATAGTGTTAATTTCGTCAGCTATTTATTATTTATTAGTCCTGTGTTAAATTTCCTTTTTAGTTTTAGTCATATTTAGTCACCTTCATCCTGTTTTTATTTAGTCAAGTTTTAGTCGACTAAAAGTCTGAGCATTTTAGTCTTATTTTAGTCAAAGAAAACTAATTATTTTAGTCTACTTTTTGTCAATGAAAACTGTTGAATCTTTTTTTAGTCATCAGATTATATAGAACATTTCAGTCAAACTAGTCTAGCCAAAACCAATAATTTGTCATTTTAGTATATATATATATATAAATAAGATTATATCTTGTCCTTATTTGATGAAAAACACAGGTTGAATGATTAAGAATGCAGCTTTGCAGAGAGTATCTGCTCAGGTTTGTGGTGTTTTTACCTGTGTTATGGCCACATTGCTTCCCTTCTGATGAAACAATGCATTCACTTTTTTTCTCCGCCTCATTGTAGCGAAAATGGGCCCAAATATCACATCGTTTCTTTCTCCCAAGCAGTGGTGGCTTTAGACTTTTTCGTTGTCAGTCATTTTGACGGACAGGATCGTAACATTTCCGTCATAATCCATTATTATCTGTCGAGTGCACAATTTATCACTCACTCGCGCTGACGGGGGGGTATTCGGTTAACGCGAGTGCGACCACTGCTCCTAAACCCTGTTGTTGCCATTTTATTTTCTGTTAAATAAGGTTAGTTAGACCATGAGTTAGTTAGACCCGAGTCTTCCTGACAGTTCATATTGTGCCGCTGCCCGGTGTAATTCAAATCTACCGCCGCGTGCAGCACAGACACACAGCTGCTGCCCTGCCGCAGCACCGGAAGTGGAACTGCTGGGAGAAAAACTGACTATCAGAGATGTAACGTTATCTTTGATAATATTTCGTCTCCTCACTTTTCGTCAACGATATTGCCGTTGGTGCCGTCTCGTCTTCGTCATGGAAAAAAAGGTCGTTGACGAACATATTTTGTCATAGTTTTAGTCAACGAAATTAACACTAGCTCCAAACAGTATGTATGGCAAAAGAAAGATGCCTCAAACTCAAGGCTTTAAAACGGTAATCCACACAACCAATGGGCGACATCACAGGGACAATGTCCCCTTCTTTTATACAGTCTATGAGTAATACACTGTCCATTAACAGAGGTCAATGGAGCCAGACAGAGCAGCACATTGATCAATGACGTAACGGCCATTTTCTCAAATTTACAACGTGTTCTGCCTAGGTTTTCTATTAGTCATGCTATGGCAAAGATTGGCCTTGGTTAGGTTGAGTGGACGCATGGGTTTTGTATGTTTATGACAGGATAACTTTTTATTCTCTGTAAAAGACTGGGATAAATCAAGCAAATGAGAAAACATTTAATTACATTTCGTTTTTTCTGCTTGAGCAATGGTCACAGATGGAAAAATATGGGTGGCTGGGACATGATGCTTTCGGGGTCACATCATAATCATCATGAGTTTCCGACATCTAGGACATCGATAGAGACCACAACAAAGTCCATACTACCTGTAACATTTGATAACTTGAAAATGTACCTACAAAAAGCCGAATTGTATCTATATTCTCCATTATTGACAATGTATTGGTTTAAATATATTTGTTAAAATGCATTAGAAGGAAAACATTATTAGAAAATGACATAGTAGTCAAGTAGTCTTTATGTAGTTAAGAAAATACACATCACTGTCATCACATTATTCTGAAGCAAAGACTGACTCATTCAAAACATTAGCCATGACAAGGAACAAATGTAATGTAAGGGTGTTACGTGCTATGCGCCATGAGATCTGCTGCTAAATACAGCAGGAAAATGTAGAGGCTGAACACAAATATGGAGATGATTGATTCAGGTTAGCTAGGAACACGCTAACATGGGAAGACCGTTATAATGGATGTGTACTAGGCACTGCACATTAAACCTGAGAAAAACAGACTCAAAGTTTGTAACAGGCATGGTAACTATCTGTCCGCACTGTAAAATAAGCACGCACGCACGCACGCACGCACGCACGCACGCACGCACGCACGCACGCACGCACGCACGCACGCACGCACGCACGCACGCACGCACACACACACACACACACACACACACACACACACACACACAACACACACACACACACACACACACACACACACACACACACACACACACACACACACACACACACACACACACACACACACACACACACACACACACACACACACACACACACACACACACACACACACACACACACACACACACACACACACACACACACACACACACACACACACACACACACACACACACACACACACACACACACACACACACACACACACACACACACACACACACACACACACACACACACACACACACACACACACACACACACACACACACACACACACACACACACACACACACACACACACACACACACACACACACAACTACTTCATTAGGCAGCCCTCATTAGTGTATGCATGTGCTGTGCTCACTTGTGTCTGCCTGAAGAAAAAAAACAGTTGCAAGTGTGTTTGTAGCTGTTCATTTCTAACGGCCATGTGATGTGTGTATGGCGGTCTCTACATGTTTGTGAGTGTGTGAATGTGTGTGTGACCCTGACCCCGTTTTTTCGCAGTCTTTTGTAGTGGGCTAATGATGGGGCTTCTTTACAAACTAGAACTGTAAGGGCCTTGATCTGGATTAGGATACAGCTTAATGAAGGGAAAGTAGGACACAAACACACACATGAACATCAACAAACAGGAATGTAGACAACTGCACATAGCTATACCAAAAATGACATAACATAAAGACAGTCTGTGGACTATAGCATAAGAGTTAGAAACGCACTGACCTGTCGTTGGAGGTGTGTTTGCTGGGGGGTCGGTCTACCCCTGCTGCTTTTTCCACAGCTGGACTTGCCGCCTGTAGAGAAAACACACAATCACATTTTTGAGATTGAGTAAGAGACAGCAAGAAAAGAGCAGAACAAGATCCAACAGCACATGCAATCCGTCGGGAAGTGGAAGACTTCATGGCTGGACAAAAGACAAAAATATAAAAAAGGAGGATAACATCAATTCCAAAACATGTGGATGAATGATCTAATACAGCTTTTTAAATAAACAAAGAGCTTAAAGGAATGACTAAGTGGAGGCATTAACAAACTCCCCGTGTTTTGGATGTTTGCTTTAAATGCACTACACGCATTATGAAAGCCTGAGATTAACAAGCAAGCCTTCGCAATTTGACAGACACATAAAGGAAATGAATGAATTGACGAGTGAAGGAGCCGCTACGTTGATGGATGGATGATGTACAAATAGCAATTAATATATGTGGGCAAGAAGACAGTGTTGCCAAGCAGTAATAAATAACACTGTCAATGGGCATGGCAACCGGGAGAAAGAGGGAGAGAGGTGTGAGGAAGAAGAGTGTAAATGTGAGCCAAGGGAGCTGTAATAATTACTTAATACGATGACATGAAGTGTGTGTGTTGATGTGACACGGAGAGGTGAGCTCCACAGGGACGGGTTACATGCCCAACAGTATAAGGATGATGAATCGTCTGACGCTCAACATGTGACAAGTCTCTGTGCGTAGACACTAGTATGTGAATGACTGTCATTACTACATATGTTTGAGAGTACATGGAGTTACCACTGTATCATGAATACATGTGGAGAAATCACACCTTTGTTAAAAACTGCTGGACATTTAGCATATAACCCTAAAGATTGTATAGGGGAGGTATTGATTAGATTTGGTCTACAGGGACCCTAAGTCCTTATGTCACCCTAGCCTAGCTGCATTTCTACCAGCATTTTATTTTAAAGGGGCATTATCATGCTTTTCTAAGTGTTTGCCTTTCCTGAACTATAGCTTTTTATTGCATGTAAATGGTCTGCAAAGGCAACAATTCCAAAGTTCCCCGCAGAGGGAGTTCCTCTCCCATGTCACAGTAGAGGCACAAAATATTTGTATAATTTAAAAAGTGGCAAAAGTGGTCTTCACTATCCATATGAGAGGAATAGGAATTGCGTGATGTTTCCCAGTTAGTTAAACTACAATTGTACCTACAAAAACTACAGCTTCTACAGTTATTAACAAACATAATATTTGACTATAACCAAACCAAAAAGACATGCCAGGACTATACCAATAATAATATACACGTATACACACATTTAGGTTTACATAAATTGTAAATAAAGTACACCCTTTGCTCAGTTGAAAAGAATATGTGCTATATTTTAAAAATATATAAGATGTTCTATAAAGATAAAATATGTCATAACTGTGATTGGTCTGATTCTGACTTCGCATTTAAAAGGCTCAATTTACATATATTTTATTACTAAATTTTAATTGTATGTAAATCCCTATGAAAGTGCCTCAAGCATGCCTTGGGACAAAGAAATCAATGTACTGATTATAATTCAGTTGTAATCTGCAAATATGTCTGCATATGTGCCCGTGGATATCTAAGTTCAGGCGTGTGAGCATATGCAGACAAACACATGCAGGTCAATAAGGCTCAATGTTAGCAATAGGCACTAATGGACTCTTAACATGACCCTTCACCTTTGACCTCTCCCTCTACTGCCTTCATGACCTACACCACCTGTCAGGGAAGCAGAGAGGGGAGGGAAAGGGAGAGCTGAGAGACAGACGGTTGAGTAATGAAGAGAGAAAATGTCAGAGAGCTGAAGAGACTCAGGCTGGGTCGACAAACGGATGAAGATTTGAAAAAGGAATCAGAGAATGATGAGAAGAGAGGGATAAAGGTGAGATGAGACTCGACGGGGAACGACAGACTGCAGATACTGTAACCATATGTTTGGGGTTTGGTGGCTTGGAAATCAATTAGTCTGGCCTAGCTGCAGATGCTGTCATGTGAGCTTAATTACTAACGGGATGACAGGTAACATTAATTATCCTAACCTCTTTGTCATAACAACAGCTACTCATACATTAATTGGAAGGTCTTTGGTGCTTAATTGCATGTCTCATTTAATAACTGCACATAGAACAAGTCTGTTTCTTTGGAAGACCAACGTGTTAATTAAAAAAAGGCCAGGACACTATGTTCCTTATCAAAGGGTAATTCAAAACCAGTAAATGAATCCAAAGAAATAAATGTGTCTCATTATTCATGTTAACCTTAAGATATTGTGTGAAAATGTATATAAGTGGCTTGTATGCTATCTATTTGAATCTGAAGACTTTGTCAAAGTTTATTTTTTAAATTAAATTAGTTTATGAACATCTTACTAGTCGCCATTTACATGCACCAAAAAGGCAGCTAAAACCATATTTTTTATAAATGTGATACATGTGTATAAGTGGCTTGGGCAAGACACTTCACCTGAACTTGCTCCTGTGGGTATTGTCCACAGTTTCTGACCATTGCATGTATGATATATGTGTAATGTGTGTATATGTAAAGCGCTTTGAGTCATTGTAAAAGCGCTATAATAAATGTAAGGAATTATTATTATTATTATTATTTGTACGTTATATCTTTCTGTGTGAAAAAGCATAACATCTGTAGTCTCTCAAAGTTTCTTATTTATTTAAATAAAAGTATAAATATCTTACTAGTCAACCATTTATATATGTACCAAAACATGCAGCCAATACCATACTTTCAGTTAATTAGCTCAATTACTTAATATTTCTAATTCATTTAAATGGATAATATTTAGGTTATTAAATAATGCAGATTATTGAAAGCCTTTGCAAAAAATTAGATAAAACATGCCAATATGAATATGTTCCAAAGTTGATTTGCACGGTCAGCCAATCATTGCTTTCCCTTAATATAAGTATACTTAATTAAAATGTACCAAATACATCCCAATAAAGAAATACTATTTATTCACGTGAAGCTCATTTGAGCTAATGATTGATGGACCAGATTCTCCATTTGAAAAACTAAAACTAAAAATGTACTCATTAAATGACAAAGATGTATTTGAAATACATCAAGGACAACTGCAGGGGTAAAAATTAATACATTAGTCTACTGACCTTGGACAGCTCAATCGATACTTGTGAGCATTAGCGGCCCTCCAAAAAACTGGAGGGTAGAGAAGCCCAATTTCCATTTTAACTCAATGATGGATAATCCTACCTTGAATAACTATGCTTATAATGAATGAGTCTCTTTGGTCCAATCTAATAATTGCTAAAAGCGGATAAAAAAAGAGTGAACTATTAGTGATATTACTAATTACTGAATAACCAATCAGGCTAAGTGTTCACTGAAAACGCTTACAGAGTGAATATGATAAATTATTAGAAATTCATGCTTAAATGTTGCTGCTTAGGCGATTGTTGTGCATGGTGTGCGTGTGCTTGTGTGTGCGTGTGTGTGCGCAAGTGATAAACCTAAGGTAATTCATCTTAAATAGTTAAGTAAGCCTGCGTTTTGATAAATACCATATCATACTGTAGGGCCAGAGGTCTGAACAGTAAACCAAGAAATATTTGGAATGCACCATTATTTTTCTATTAAACAAGTTTAGTTCATTTGTATTGAAAAATAACCTATGTACATGACAAACGTTTTTACAGTTTATCTGATTAAGAACGAACTAGACACTGACATTAGGGCATGTTCTGCCGTTGATCATTTATATATTTGTTTGTATTTTTATTTATTTTTTCAATGATAATAAAGACCATTTCATAAGCAGCATTTACTTCTGCCAGAACGTATTGGTGTGAATTGGATAGAGTTCCTGTTGTGTTACTTCACTATTTAGTACCAGTCAGATTTAGGGTTATGAACTTCTCCAAACATAGGCAAAGCAAAAAGAGAAGAGGAAGGTGGGGACCTAGAAGAGCAGACACATTCACACAGAAAACCCTGCCTACTGTATGTGCACATGTACATGCCATTTACGGTAACTGTATGGCAGTATCTTGCCAATAGACACATTTCTACCATCAAACGGTTTATACCGTCAAGTTGCCTAACAACACACATGCTGACGACTACTCGCAAGTGCACAAAAACTATGTGTAGCATGATAAATAAGTCCTGTACTGCCTTATTAACCCCAGGAGTATTCTGGGTAAGAACAAATACTCCCAGCCTGATTAACACGCTGGAAATAACCTATGTGTGTCCGTGAGTGTGTGTCCGTGAGTGTGTGTGTGTGTGTGTGTGTGTGTGTGTGTGTGTGTGTGTGTGTGTGTGTGTGTGTGTGTGTGTGTGTGTGTGTGTGTGTGTGTGTGTGTGTGTGTGTGTGTGTGTGTGTGTGTGTGTGTGTGTGTGTGTGTGTGTGTGTGTGCGTGTGTGTGTGTGAAGAAAAAAGGTAGTCATTATTTGGCCCTCTATACTTATTTGTGTGTGGCATTTAGAACAAAAAACTGCCCCAGTAAATCTTACTGGATTGAAATTAAATAAAGAGAGGGGACAGAGAGTAGGAGAAGAGACTGAGAGATAAGAAAGACAGAGAATTGCTGCAAGAAGAGTACTTTCTTTCTCTCATCGCTCTCACCGAAAGGCCAAGGGACAATTTGAACAATTACCCAGAGCCATTACCTCCATTTGAAGAGGGCTGTGAGTGAGAGTCGAAGAGTAAGGTCTATTTTTAAGTATCACATTGGAAAAGATCGAAGGAAAGCGCATCATTTTAGTATTTTGTTGCCATCTAAATATATTTTTTTATTTTTGCATTTGTCGGAAAATATTGACGTCCATATATAGATTCCTTTTGACTATATTTTGGATAATATGCCTACATTTATCGAATTGGTCGAGGTTAACATTTACTGTTAGGGGGTATAAGTCACTCTAAAGACAGCTGGGTTCTGAACAACTCGAATGTAAGCAATGAACATGTAGCTACAATAGTGGAAATGGTATTGCATAATATCTTCTGGCAGACACATTTCAACCGTCTAACGGCAATAGATTGTTTTAGTGTTGATAGAGCTGATTCCTAACTAACCATGCTTTTAAATGAGTGTTTTGTTCTTGAATTGTAGCTGAATCGGTTGGCTGTCAGCCTTGAAGCCTCTCTTTTGTGTCTGATTTGTTTTAATTACATTTAAATTAATATCCTTGAGTTCATTTAGCTATTTCTTCACAAGGCACCAACGTCCGAATAGGCCGAAAACAGCAAAGGCCACAAACAAGTCCAGTCTTCCACTGGAATTACATTGGATTTGTTTTTGCTACTTTCTCAGTGTAAACTGAGAAAGTGGGGGAACCTGAGGAGGTAGCATGAACTGTAATAAAGGGAGACAGGGGTCACCTATATGCATTCTCTCACGCAGTAGCACCAAACTATGAAGCACACAGACGCACAATCAGTTTGGACAAGCCTGCTATGTAATTGAAACTGCGCAATATTTCATATTGACAGCCATAGGAGTGATGGCGAAAACAGAGCTAAGATGTAAGGAGCGGAATGTGGGCTCAGAACGACATGATCTACATTCCTGAGCTTTGGATTACATTTCAGCGGGTAAATTAAAGTAAATAGATTAGTGTTTGCTTAACAGCGTTTCATGTTGCTATAGGTTGCATATCAGAACAGAGGACAATGTTGTGCTTCAATTTGCGTACTTCTGTACTTACAGTATATGTGCTCATTTCCAATGCGAAATATGGCAATAGTTCACTTTAAATACCTGAATGGTGCCCTTATAAACCCTTATAAGCCAGTGTTATTTTTATTGGGTTAATTTAGCAGTCTGTAATGACTTGCTACGGCGCGACTTGGTAACACAGCTAGCTAACAGTGGAGATTGTGTGTCTTCCTGTCAGAGCACATCACATGTTTGAGACAACACCACAGTGTACAACATACAGTGTATTAAGGGAAATGTCCAATGTTAGCAACAGCACAGGTCTTTTTCTGTTGGATCATCATAGGTTTTTAGTCTTAAGCATAGTCATGTTAGGTACATGTAAATAGTGTTGTTATTATTAAGTGCTATTAGTACCCAGCTCAACAACAGCATTATCTTCTAATATCACTACTCCTTTAGCCTCAGTGAGGTAAAGCAGGGAGACTGGACACCTCTGAGGACCAATCACATTCCCCAAAAGATCTGGAACTTGCAAACAGGTTGTTCTACGGGGAAAAGAAGGGATAAAAAGAAAAGGTTGTTTGTCCAGTGAATAATCTCAAGGGTGGAGGGCTCACCACTCCAGAGTCTAATCAGGCATGGAGTATGTTTTAACCATTGAACATCAGGGAGTAGCTGTGTCCAACCACCTTTAGGGAATATGGAACTGTAGCACTATCATAACAAGTGCTCAAAGCTTCATCTCTAAGCAACCGTCATGCTGTATTATTATACTGTATGTGTTGACGTGTTCTTGTAATGAAATTGCTCTGAAGTGTGACTAAATGTATGAAATGGTGTGTAAAAGAAAGGAAGAGAAGAAAAGAAGTTCTCCATACCTATCTGGTATGGTGTAAAGGGGTGTTAACGCAAGAGAAAGAAGTGAGGCCATTGGTTCCACATAAAAAGAGGAAATAGAAGATGTAGGGGAAAAAAAGATTGATTATCTTCTGTGGAAAGACGAATGGACATTGTGGATCAAGGGTTAAGCATCGAGCCTTAAGGTCAAAGTTAAAAAGCAGATGTGGACGCTGGAAAGAATGGACGAGGACAGTTGATTGAATTATTTCGATGGAAGGAGCAGAAGCAAAAAGAAGATAATGGGGCAGTAAATTAAGAAACATTTACAACATTGTTAGTCTGTAGAGAAGGAGATAAAAGCATGACATGATTAGCCAAAGAAAAAGTAGGTTTTAGTACAAAAGTGTGGAAAAGGTAAGACCAAGTTGGAAATGTTAATAAAGGAGACATGAAAAAGTGAGATCGGCAGTAAGGAGAAAGAGAGGGGGGGAGCACATGAGAAAAGGGAAAAGGAGCAAGCACTTGCCCTCTGCCCTTTTGAGAAAGGGAGAGTAAAGATGAAAAGAGAAGGGAAAGAACTGGAGAGAGTCATCCGTCTTTGTTCGAAGAGTTTGATGTGACAAAGCGTGTCTGGATTAGAAAGGACATGAAGACACTGCAGGATCTACTCCCCCCCCGACCTTTAAACACACGTACTCACTACACACACAAACACACACAAACACGCTGCTGCCGTAGGTCAGGGTTACACTTGTGGTGAAAACGGGGGGAAAGTGACTTATTACTAGTTTAACCAATGCCAGTATGGACAGCTAATTGCATATTTAACTGGCTAGTTGAGATATTTCTTTAGGTGGCGAATTGAATTACTGTCCTATATCAATTATTCTGAATGCTTATCCGTGCAATATGACCTGTGCAATATGTGTTCAGCATGTATGTGAGGATTTGCTAGATAAAGAATAAGGCCTGACAAAATTAAATGACAGACATGTATAACATTATGGTTGCCAAGGTTGGTCTTAAATTGAAAGGCGACTTTAATAAGCGTCTAAATTTTTCGGGATAAATGTGGTCATTCCAATGGGAAATACATGGTTAGGTTGTGAAGTATTAAGTATAAAAAAGATGATATCGACAATGTGGTAAGCTCTTAACATTATCATCAGGAGCATCTTGGGAGACCTACTAGAGGAAAGGCCACGGGGTCATTAAAATCAAAGTGTTTATCCCCCGGGGAGTATTAATGAGCTTAGCAGTTTCATAGTGCTCTGCCTATTAGATTACAAAAGCAAAGAGAAAGCTCAAAGCCATTATGATTCATCAAACTAAATCAATATCTTGCAAAACCTTATGCACCTATTATGACACAATGGAAAAGTCGCCCGTATCGGACTTCATGATATAAATTGCACGCCAATCAGTTGTCTTTTAGACCTCTTTAAAAAGTATTATCTTAATAATGTGAATGAAACAGCAATTTACTGGGGCGCATTAAAGTTAACCAAATCATTTTTAAGTAGATGATGTTGTCAGTGCTTTAAATGACAGACACATGTTTCTCACATGTTATAGTGTCCTGTTGACACCAAAGGAAAGAGGAACGTTTTTAGGAGTTTCAGCAAAAGTGCTTGTGGGGAAAAATAATGTAATCAGTAAATGTCACTGCAATGTATCAATTAGATTCTTCTGTTCACTATGCCGGAGTGCTCATGTTGACCCAACAGAGGTGTAAGACATGGGGCACAGCAATTGTTTAAAATCATTTTTTTGAGGGGCCCACAAAATGTCATTGTTAACTGACATTATGTTAATAGTGGGACAAAAGCATGAGCATAATTGACAAAAGTCATTAAAATGTTGGTCTTAACTAAAACTGTTTTTACCTAATTTAATGTCAAAACACACAAAACCTTTCTTAGATTTGTCAAGTGTGGACTGAATGGCTGTTATTGCGAGAAATAGTTCTCAAGCAATGTGGGACATACTGACCAGGGGCCTCATTTATAAAGGGATATATGCTCAAAAAAATGGCGTACGCCAGTTTCTACGCAATGTTTGCGATTTATAAAATACTAACTTGACGGGAAAACGTGCGGTCCTCCACGCAAACTCTAACCCATGCGTACGCACTAAGCACAAAAATGGGAGAGACGAGAAACTGCGACACCGCGTTGGCAGAAGGAAGAATGGAGAGAAATATGTGGAAATAATACCATAAACAAAATGTTACCTCTCATTTATCATATGAAGAATTCATTTTCAAACATTGATTAAAGCCAATATTAAAATGATTAAACAAACGCCTGTTTGCGACTCCTCAGTGCACACAAAAACATAACTTGGAGAAATAAATAAATACGGATATATTATTTAAAAGACCCTCAAATATGTTGTGTTAATGTTATGAAATGTTTTCTCATAAATGATGCGGTAAGCAGAAGGACAGAATTACGTCTAAACTGACGCCGTTTTGCATTTCTATAGGTTGTAGATACGAGCATGGTTTTATATACTATCATGTTTAATCGTGTTTTATGCCGTTTGCCAAGACTTGATAAGTCGCTCGTAAAACACAGGAGGTATGGAAACTAAGAACACCATGTGGTCAATTGTACAGCTGATATAACACAACACATTAGTTGTATTTCCTTTAACTGGTGGATTATGGATATATAGTTGCTGATCGACAGCTGGGACACAAACCACCAAATACAAACAAATAATTCAGATCCAGTCGTCATGACTCCACTCCGGAGGGATTCCCCGATCATTTCTTACATTTTCTCATCAAGGGGGGGGTCTCCTGTCCCCGGTACAAACACACATGTGTATTTATTTTGTCATTAACCTTTTTCGGAACACTTATTTATTTATTTTGGTGCCGATCCGACCTCCATGCTGCTACTCTGGTTCAAACTGCATCCACCGAACAATAGGATTTATCTCCACCTCCCCACAATAACCAAAATCTGACACGGTGTGAGATGTCTTTTTTAGCAGTTCTGTCGTCATTTCCTGCGATCTTCTTCATGCAGTCAGTCAGAATGAATGAATGAATGGGCGTTTCTTTGACTATTTATAGGCAAATATGGGCGTTACGTGAAGCCCGCAGAAGCTGCTCCGCATTTCGAGTCGATTGTGATTTATAAAGGGAAACCGGCGTAGGAAGTGCTGTACGCACTTTCCTCGGAAAATGTCGGGACATTTCTGTACCTATTTTTTTGATTTGTACTACGTAAGCAACATTCCCACGTGAATCCTACACAAGGCGTTATAAATGAGGCCCCTGGACATCCCACAAAATAATTACTTTAACTTACTAACAAAAAATAACTAACTAATCAGTGTGTACGCTGGTAGGCACCCCAGATAACCAAATGTGTATGCAAAAGCACTGAAAGGCAACTTTTTTTAAATTGTAACAGGTGGTTTACTGAGCAGTATATATTTCACATAATGAACAATAAAATGTACCAAACCAAAAACACTATTTGTCGGAACGATACCAGGTGTCAAACTGCATGTGTCTGTGTGTCTTTTGTCTGAGGGCCTTGGGGTCTTACCATCCCGGTGGTGTCCTCACTGAGGGGGGGTTCAGAGTCTGTCGGCTGGGGGCTGAGCGCTGAGTCACTGCTGCTTCTCACCAACAGGGGGGTGTCTGTAGAAAACACAAGAAAACGCACACATCTGATATATGTAGTTTTTCTATCTATGCCTACCATTAAAGAGCAATGGCAAAGTCATAATGTGTACTCTTCAGTTGTTTTTTCTCTAAAAATGACACACATCCAGATCAACAAAAGGAAGCACATTTGAGATTAGTAACAGCATTGCTCGTCTATACTTTTGCAAATGTCACCACAGCCTTCCAAAAGTAGTTCCACAGCTGGGTTCAAAGTTTTTCTAAGCAGAAGCAGAGATGTATGTGTATAAAGTGTGTCTGTTTACAGTGGATAACTAGCGAAAATGTTTAAAGCAGATGTGGTACAGTACAGCCTGTAAATCACTGCTTTCTCTCCTTCCTTTGTTTATTATCTTTTAGGAGGTATCTGCAGGAGGAATGTAAAGACTTTCCAATAACCACTCACTAAACAGCAGTTTTGTTGCAGACAAATAACTTCAATGTATGACTTGCAACAATATTTACTACATGAAATTGTAAAATAAATTCTGCTTTAATCCATGTTACATCTGCTATATTTGTTCAAGCTGTGCTCAGTTAAAAACCAGATAAACCTGGATCTCTGTCATTCCAATATGACACTGAGTGACTTCTTCCTGTCAGACTGTTAATGGAACAAGAGATATGATGGAAAGGAAAGAGAAAGAATAATGCAGAAATATTGTGTTTTCAAGGCTTGAGAAAATCTCAACAGTAAGCTTGCTGATACATGCACAGTGTGTGTATAAACACACATACAAACACACACACACACACACACACACACACACACACACACACACACACACACACACACACACACACACACACACACACACACACACACACACACACACACACACACACACACACACACACACACACACACACACACACACACACACACACACACACACACACACACACACACACACACACACACACACACACACACACACGACTGCCTTAAAATTGCTAATGCTATTTTTGATGGAGTTGCAGTTCAGCTAAATTCATGTCTAATAATAATCTTTCAGATGACAAGATACAAAGCCTGAGCCGGTCCTGCCACACTTCAGAGAGAGTTTGTGTGCGCTTCTTTTTAAGAGTGTCAAAGCACGATGATGTAGGAAGAGAGAGGAGAGTAGAATGTTTTTATGTTGCTCGGTTGATAAAAAATAAATGTCCACTCCGTCAGTGCAGCGTGCCAGTGACATCAGTCCAAGCCAAAGTGTGTTTCAAAAAAACAAAAGAGCAAATGCCCACATTTAGTGTAATAAATGATCCTTATAACATGTTATTAACAACATGGAAACTGCAGCTCATAGAGCACATGACTTAGAGCATGGTAGCACAATAGTTTGCATTGGCGTTCATTGAGGCAGCTGCAGGTTTTTTACATTCCATGTCATTTAGCTAGTGCTTTTGTCCAACGCTACTTACATAGAGTACACTTCTAAGCGGTAAAAATGCCTACAGGAGTCATTCTGGAAAGCTTCTAACCCTCCAATTGGTAGACGTCTATAACTGCCCACAGTATGTTGAACTTAATCTGTGTCTTATTTTATAAGATTTGGAACATGCTTAGATGTGACCAGCTGCAGCTCTTGGTCGGTCAAAACATTCACCATTATTTTACAGTGTCCGCTCTATGAGAATGGAACTGGGCATGGAAGGTAAAAAATGAGTGGAGTTGCTTATGTGTGATGTTTTGCTACGAGATATCGCTGAAACACGAAAATACTCAATGTGGTATTTTAACACACATTTAGCCTTATACAAATATTGTGCTTCCTTTTATTTGGATAGACATAAACTAAGTGCTTTGTCAAACATGCCATGATTAGACATTACCATCTCTATGGAAACTACTGTAAGTCGACAATCTTTTTTTCTTCATAATTAATAGCGTGATATGACTGGTGGGCAGCGGACATTTAGAAAAGGATCAAAGTCCAACGAAGATGGAAAGCATGAAGCTAAAATATTCATTATGTAAATGAAGCCTAAGGGTTTTCATTACTGCTTCTTTTAATCATCCAATATCATTACCCATGAGACATGTATGTATCCCTGTTGATTACATAGTGTTATCAGAGAACTCATTCTTGAATGTTGTTTGTGGAGATGTGTGTGTTCATTAGGCCTGTAAGGAGCACATGTGTGAGAAGTTAATGTATGATGAACCCTTTCTTTAATATCCCTTCAGTGAGCACACTGGTGTTCATGTGCCCAAATGGCCAATAAATGTCCGATGTGCAGTTCTCCGTGTGCATGTAAGTAACATATGATAGTGTCTCCTTCTCCACATCCCATCAGCACACTGCATAAAATCATCATTTAACCACAGCTGAGGCGCACCACACTATTGCCTGTGCTTCTGCTGGAGCTTGAAGAAATAGTGAAATTGCGGGAAAAGTCAACAACGCAGAAAGCTATCCAAATAAATAACATTTATAGCTTATGATCCATGTGTCGCACCGCCAATCCTCATATCTACCATCCCCATTCATAGGGTCCATAAATCCATATATACATTAAGACCATTGTCATGTTAGCCTCTATGGTTCCACTGGGAATTGAATGAGAAAGGTGGGGGGGTGAGGGTGAGGGTGGAGGGAACCTCTCTATGAGTGGACTACTCAGAACACATGCCAAATGATATTTGTAGGGTCGTATATTGATTGTCACAAAATGGACCCTAGGTGCTCTTAAGACTGGCCGGGGGTATGGATTACATCAAACCCCATATGAATTCATCTTTTCAAAGAAAGGCAATGAAAGACGGATAAATGGACAGAGGACAAAGGGATGTCAAAATGAGAAATAGATATATAAATGAAGGGACTAACAAAGGAGAGGATAATAAGAGAGATACAAAGAACATTGATATATATATATATAAAAATGTGGCTGGGTTCAAAATTATAGAAATGAAGGGAGATAAAAGAACAATAAATTCATAAAAGACAAAAAATAAAGAAGCCTTTGGATCAAATTGACTTCAAAGCTATGACATATTGGTTCACTGCAACATATCACCTTCCCAGTGCTTCCCTGAAGCAGACATTTCAAGACACCAAAGCGGAAGTGGCGAAAATGTTCCACTGTATTAAGGGACATACAGTGATATCTTTCTGTCCATTTGCCTGTATCGAAGTTCGATGACCTAGTAATCCCCCATACCCCATTTGACTGCAGTAATACTACTATTCCCAGCTGAACTATATGCCATTCCTATCACAGTAAGCCATGACAGTGTGGCAGTAGGCCAGCAAGAACAATATCAGGAACCCTGAAACTGAAGAAGCCAAATGAAATTAAGATCAATGTATTGTCCTTATTTACACCTGTGCCTTTCCTACTCTGACATGTCAAAATGTATTTTGTGAAAAAAGGCCTATATTGGGCTTTGTTTAACTCAAGCAGCTTAATTAACAAAGCATTAAATGAACTTTAGACCACATCTGAATTTATGCAAACTATTTGTCGGGTTGGGCATTAGATAGACAATATATCACAATATGTTTAAAAGCATCATTTACGCATATGAATTGCCTTGTGTTGAAAAGTGCTATATAAATAAACTTGCCTTGTCTTGCCTTGCATACAAATATTGTTTTAGATTTATGTTTCTAAAAAATTCTTAATTTAAAGGCTGCATTACAGTAAGTGAAATCATTTTCTGAACTTACCCAACTGTTCAAGCTGTTCGAATGATTTCTCTTTACCTAATTAGCGATTATATACACAGTGCTGATGATTATTTATCAAAAAGTATGTTTTCGTTGTTAAACGTCAATATTGCCAAGTATCGATCGAGTATTTGATTATCTCCATTTAGCCCGACCCCAAGTATTTGACAATAGGCATTTATGCATTACTTTTATTAACGGTAACATTTTTAGCTAAAACCATTACAGCAGCTACATAAGTCGTGTAAAGTGTACCACATGAAACAATACAGCATTCTTCTCTATCCATTGTGCTGCTGACAATGTATCATAGTTAGATACTACTCTGTTTCTGATTATGTTCGTTATTGATGTCTTCCTTTATTGAAGTTGTGTGTGAACTAGTTGTTAAGAAATAAAGAAAAATAAGTTAAGGGACAGAGAGCGGAAGACAGTGAGAAGCAGAAACAATTAGTAAGGCAAACAGAGAAAGAGACTTGCAGAGACAGTGAAAGAGAAACAAGTGGTTGAGACGGGGATCGAGGCCTCAGTCTGACCTTCCCACTCTGACAGTGATAGTCTCCAGATCTCCCTTACCTCTAATCTGCCATGACAGTCACACATTACAACTAATCTCTGCTGACAGGCGGCCATAGTGAAACAGACTAAACTTCCTGTCTTAACAGTGTCTGGATCATACAGCTTCACTCGGGAAGGTCATACAAGATGAAATGTCAATTATGTCAGAACTAGTAGTATCTGTACAAGATACACGATTGTTGTTGTCATATCTAAAGTATGTGAAATTAGATCTCATGCAAGGAGTAAAGGGCAAATGTTACTTAAGCTATGGTTTTTGATAAGCGTGGTAGTCCTTGAGCTCAACATCGCTTAAGCTAAATAAGAAATTACTATGTCATCAAAAGCGTGGAACATAATGAAACTGGCTAATAGAATACAACCTACAAGAGATGGATGAGCATTATCACACTTCATTTGCCATTATGACATTTTGAAAACAACCTCGACAGATTGTGTTTAAATGTCATCTGGATGGATGGAGCAACAAAGCATATATGGAGTCTATAATTCAAAACTAAAGGGAGTGGAGTCTGTGATTAGCGCACGGCGGGTTTTGGAGAAGTGTAGGTACAAGTAATCCATCACGCCATGGTTTGTTATGTTAAGGCAAAATTACATTTGGACAAGTTACTGTGACAGCTTTAAGCCCTCTCACACTAACATCTACAGTACCTCAACTGCATAAGCACTTGACTTGACATAAGACAGAAAGAAATGAGGGAAAAGAGGGAAAGAGGAGCCAGAGAGAGGTAGGGAAAGGTCATTCAGATAGTTAACAGTAAGCAGACGCAGACATCACACCGCCTGACGTTACACATACACTTCCTGTCCTCTCTTCATCTGATTCTCTTTCATCCCCATCTCATTCTGCATCTCAGGGACGGTGGTGCCAACATTTGAGCTCTTGTTTTCAATCACTGTCCTGCAGAACATGGCCATCACATCCGGACCTTTTGTCTGCACTGTAATTCAAAGGTAGCATCGTTCCTAATAAAACATGGTTCTTAGCTCTCAAAGGATATTTAAGAATATGTTGTACCCAGTAGAGTGGAGCAGTGATATGTGTATAGGCCGATGCAGAGTTTGCATCGCAAGGGCTCCCTTGACTAAAAGCAGTTAGATTTTTCTTCTATTGGATTTTGGAATATTATAACAAATAATCTCTTACTCCGGCTTGACGCACAAATGCAATTGCCAGATGTAAATAGCTAATGTAATGCTAGGAGTGAACTACATCATTGGTCGCATGACTTCACGTCGACCCCTCTAAGCTAAAGGTGGACTTGAGTTCGGCAAAATAACGTTTAGTAGTCTCATTTGTTAGCAACCGCTTATTTCAAAGACACGTAAAATCTTTAGACGTTCAACAGTGGGGTGTTTTTTCAGTTGACTTTAACTCAAAGGAGCCCTGAACTGCTAAAATGCTAATTTATAATCCAGGTGTAGGATTAATACACCACTATATAAGTGGTCAAACCTGTACTTTATTATATATTAATTTCATTCTGAATTGAATGATTATAACTAGTGGTGCACGATAATTATCGGCCCGATAATTATCGGTTCGATATTAGGAATTATGACGTCATCCCGATAAACCCGATAAAAGTATTAATAGCCCCGATAATATACAATATATTTTTTGGGTAAAAAAAAAGAAAAACAATACTGCGGTGTGGGTGGATGGGGATGAGGGGCGCTTGTTTTTCACTCGGCTCCTCCCGTTTTGCCAGTACTGTGGTATTAGTGGTTTAGGAAGAGGGGAGTTCTTCAAAAATCCAGCGCTCCCTAACTCATGCCTGGCTGTGATGTAAATGGTGTGCGGCCGTGAAGCCAGGACAGTAAACAAACATGTCGTCGGTAGTATGGGACTATTTCAAAGTTTCAGAGTTAGATAGTTTGCTTGCTATTTGTATTAACAAATGCAATGCAGAAGTTCCACGAGGAGGGAAGAAGGCAACGAGCTATAATACTTCCAACCTGATCAGTCGCCTGAAACATCGCCATCGCTACGATGGTGTGTTCAAAGCGTACGAAGACGCCTGCGCTGCTAAACTAGCAGCGAATCCAAAGCCAGCTGCAAAGGCACCGGGGCTTTCACCTATCCACGAGGCTTTTGAAAAAGGCAAGAAGTTTGCCAGAGACGACCCCAGGGCTAAAACGATCTCTAACTTCATCATAGTCATGATGGCGCTTGACGACCAGCCCTTCTCCCTCATCGAAGATAAAGGATTCAGTCAGCTAGTTCATCATTTAACCAGGTGTGCAAAAACTACAGGTACATTTAATATATATATATATTTATATTATTATCGGTTATCGGTATCGGTCTTGAGAAGCAGGAAGTTATCGCTATCGGTTTCAAAAAACCAATATTGTGCATACCTAATTATAACAATATGGTGTTTTGAGACTTCACTTCTGTCCTTTTACCAACACGGCCTAGCAGTCAGCCTCCACATCTAAAGTCAGTCCCAGTGAAGCGGTTTCTCGTCCAACATCAGTGTTGACATTGCCCTCTTCATGCACTGACCTACATATACCTAAAAGGTTGGAACAGAGATTCCCTCAAGATATCTTTTTCCTTTGAAAAAGCATTTAGACCATGTGTCAGTTACTGTAACCTTGATATTACAAAGTCCAAGAAACAGAGTTGGGATTTCTTTCATAACTTTACCTACTTTCAAGGATTAAGAACACTTGTGTTGTTTTTATACTACACACTCATGGAGTGTTGATCTCTTTATCGATAGATAATGTCAGACAAAATGGTGTGATGCAATGACAATTGCCAGAACATAACTGATGGTTAGTTCATTGCTCTCTGAAGAGCAGGTACAATACATGTCAGCACATTTCTATGGCTTGGATAAATGCAGTTTAATATACCAGAGAGTACAAAGGGTGACAAATATCCTGCTTTTACAACTTTGTAAAATAACATTATTTTGCAAATACCCTTGGAAAGAACACTAGTACTAAATCAGGTTTAATACTTTAAAAGAAAGAACGGAAAGAGTTACCAAATGACAAAGCCTCACTCCTAATACTATACTATGTACAAAGAAAAGAAAATTCTGCATGTCAAGATTAGAGTGGGGCTCTACCAAATACAGACATTAAAAAGAAAAAATGACTCACTGGATTTGAGGACGGAGGAATTGACTTCAATCTCTCCCCCTGCGATTGGCTGGAAGACGGAGAGCTCTGATTGGTAGACATCAGGGCTCGGCGCTAACCTTGTGTTAGCCACACCCCTTTGCTGGGCTTCCTGCTCCTCATACACCGCCATCAGCTACAAGTAAAGAAGAAATAAAATGTAGATGATTGTTTGTTTTATTTGATTTATTCTGTTCATCATTTTGAGCACAGCATTTAATCAGAGTGTAGCAGCAGGATATCTATTAAAATATTCCTATGTAACTCCACTCACAGTCTATTGACTCACACTGAAAGAGAAGATACTTCTATACACTTTATCCACTGCAATTCACATATATTTCACAGTTCAACGCAATACCAAAGGCAACATGAATACACAAAGACAACATCCGAACAGAGGCTAGCAGACTGGGAATAACCCTGAGCTCAATCTGACATGAATGTACCTTCATGTACTTCATTTGTTTTAAACTTGAGTTATATGTTTCCATTATCAACAGCAGTATGATTACAGTAACAGAATAAAGAAAAAACACTTCAAAATGCCTATCTTTGGAAGCATATTACAGTAATTGACAGAGTTGACATGAAGGAAAACATGCTTAGACATGTAACTGCACTTAATTTAACATGTTAAAACTATTGTCATATTTTGCATTCAGCAACAGGTGTATGACCACAGTTACAGAAGGTTAGGCTAAAGGACAACCTACACATTTCTTTTTATGATTGTAAGAAACCACAGTAAATAAAATATAACGCATGTGTTCTATTTCTTTAAATAATGCAAGAAAAAAATCCATAAAATCCTGTTGTAAATGTGTGTCTTTGTTTTATACACCATTTCTGTTACCTTGTGGATGAGGACGCTATAGAGCACGTCCAAGGAGCCCAGCATTCCTGCGACAGTGTGTGTCTACTGATTAACAGCGGCCTCCATTCGGGTCTATCTCTGCGTGTGTGTGACGCGATGCTAGCTCCATCTGTGTTATATAGCTGAATCCCTGTCTATTGAGCATTACACTGAGTCTGCGTTTAGCCTAACATAGCACAGAGCGTGTCAACAAAGTGTTCTAGGGGCCTCCATGTAAAGCCTGAATAGACCTGTGTGTGTGTGTGTGTGTGTGTGTGTGTGTGTGTGTGTGTGTGTGTGTGTGTGTGTGTGTGTGTGTGTGTGTGTGTGTGTGTGTGTGTGTGTGTGTGTGTGTGTGTGTGTGTGTGTGTGTGTGTGTGTGTGTGTGTGTGTGTGTGTGTGTGTGTGTGTGTGTATAGTGGCCAAGAGTAAAGAAAGGGGACTTTGCCAGTAAAGCCAGAGGCTTCCTGCTACACTGGAACCATCAAGTACACAACATACAGTTATACAGACGGAAGCACACACATGTGCAAACAGACACATACTGTAGATGTGAGTCACTGCACTTCGATTTTACTGGCTGGCTCTTCTGCACAAGAAAGCAAAAAAAACACAACGCCGACATTATGAAAATGTAATTCTAAAGTGTAAAGTGATGCCAACATTTTAAACTAAAAGCTTATGTAGGAGCGAGAGCAGAGAAGTCCAGAGACTGCATCTTTTTTTTTCTTTTTTTTCAAGGCCGACCTGATGATTAAAAGCAGATTGTTACTGTACGTTTCTGCATGGGGTGTTTGATACATTAGGAACAGGAGAAGCAAAAGAAAAGGTCTTGGTCTTTCTAACTCCGTCTTGATCTTTCTCTGAAAAAAAAAAGTAATTTTCTAGCCACTTAAATGTTACTTTGTGCACCTGCAGGCCCTGTGGCACTGGTGACAGGTGGAACTGAGTGTTGAGGCACTTATTCTCAAAGGCTTCTCCTTGATCTGATGTGGCTTGGATTGTACCTCGTTTTGATTTGGCTTTGGACCAAAGCATTCAGCGAATTAAATTGTAAATGTAACAGGAAAAGCTAAATAGTGAAACTTAACTTCAAGCTTTACTTAACCGTGTGTGTTTTACGGTAGATAAACATACTCTGTGTGTGTCCTTTCTATTCCAGGCACACAGCAGAATAATATCGAGTTATACAATATCGCACCTTTCTTTTCCCCTCCCCATCCATATCTCACTATTCTGCACCAACGTCTCTCACACATTCATGTTCTGTCACATTCCCAGTTTCCATCTAACACACATCTTTCTCATCGTCTATCTCTATCTTCATAATGAACAATCATCTGACTTGTTCTTTGCTTTTCCTTGAAACTTGCTTGTTGTAAGGTGCATCTTTTTATTTTTCCTCAATATCCATTCCCCATTTCTGTTTTTAAAATTAATCTATTTACATTTCATCACTTAAATTACACCTTCTGTCCAAGTGTAAAACCTTTCTTTGGTTGTGTTACCATAAGTGACTTCATTTAAAGACAAATAGATCGTATTTGTCCCTTTCTGTTGCAAAGTATTGTCCAATAACTCCATGGATCAACCTTTTATAAAAACATATTAAGTCTCGAGTTCTATGATCTGAACAACGAAATACTAATTGAAGAAGTTTGGGGAACAGGGTCCCAGGATTCAATAAGGTTGGTCTGAACCAGTCAATCCTTAAGAGGACATATTCTGCACCTCTTTTCACCCTCTGTCTGAAACCAGAGCCCAGTCTGCTGATTGGTTAGCTGGCCGGCTCTGTTGTGATTGGTCAACCAGAGAAAAGCATAATAGATTCAAGATTCAGAGGTTTATTGTCATATCGAATACACAACTACGGTGTAGTATGTAACGAATAGGGCACCTTTATATTAAACGCTGAGATAATCACAGGTCAAAAGTAAATAAAAGGGTCTTAATAAATATAAATATTGTTTTATTGATTTTATTGTTATGTTAAATGTCTTGAAAATACATATATTTAATTTAAAAAAGTATCGCTACATTGTTATCCAGTTCCAGTAAATCTGCCTGTTTAAGAGAGTAGAACAAGACCAATAGCTTCCAGATAAACACAGAGGGAGAGTCTTAAAAAAGAACATCTGAAAGAATGACAGGAAGAAAAATGGGTAGACAAATTCAACATAGCCCTGCTGAGTTTCTTTAAAAGCCAAGGTGGAAAGACAGCCCGACGATGAGAGATTGAGACTTTGCTGCTGTTCTCTTCGACAGGGGACTCAAAGACCTGGCAAACAAAATGACACCACGTAGAGGGAGAGAGTGGTGGGGTAGACGCAGAAGGTGAGTCGGCTTAGAGAGAAAGTACAGAGAGAAATGGACGTTGAGAATGTGAGAGACAGAAGCTTATAATGATTATAATGAGGGGAACTGACAGGTGTGCTCTACTGTAAAAACCTTCAGGATGTCAGAGAGTAAGAGCAAAATGAAAACCTGAAGCTCGAGATTTGCTGAGAGTGTCACCGTGTCAAGTGTGAGTGCAGTGATGTGTCCATTTTCTGCAAAAATGAAAAGTGACATGGTGCCAACTCTGAATCTGTTCCTCTTATCCACAACCTTTCTTCCCCCTAAAGGCTATTGCTTTATTGTAAGAGATGTTTCCAGGTTTGTTACACACTGGGTGTTTTCAGCCTTTAAGTAATAAGCAAATTGCTTCTTTAAGCAATCACGAAATGCTATGGGTGTGCGTCACGCTGTTATATATGACATTCAACCTTCTCATCAACAACTTTGGACAGACTTAAAGATAAAGATGCTAGTAACTTCTGATTGTGTTCTGTTATTTTTTGTTTCAGCTATCAAAACACATATTTTACTTTGATCGGGTTGCTGACAACATCATGTAGAAATACCTTCATCCAGCTTGAATACTCAAAAATGCAGCTGAAGGAGTAATAAGACTTCATTTTGTCTTCATTTGGGTTCTGGGAGAACTGGAGAACTGAACAACAGATTGAATATCAAATTGTGGTTGGTTGTGTGATGTTTTTATTATTTTTTAAGGGGATTTAAAAGGTCACGTTCGACCACAAATGGCAATGCAATAGCTAATGTAGCTTGAGGACACTTCAATTGTATAAATAGCCAACTTCACTACACTACTCTTATAGACCAATGAGTCCAATTTAGGGCCAAATTAGCACATTTTCGCAAAAGTACAATAGTGTCCATTACCAACTCTGGTTGTCAACTATACAATATTTGATTCCAGCTTTATTTAAGTCACACATAGAAACACTAAAGCTAGCCAAATCTTTCCTCATTGAGCCTGAGCCCTTTCCATTAGGCCCTTTTCCATTTATCATTACCGTTTGGTCAATACAAGGTTTTTCCAGGTCACCTAGGACAAAGTGGAGGCTACGGTGAGGTCATATGGTAGAGGTAAAGTCTATGTGTTGAACTACCTGACCTGTAAGCAAGGATCAATCAAAGGCCTGACCCAATTGGCAAAAATCAAACACTTAAAACCAGACACCAATACACCAATGTGTCAAAATGTGTGAATTCGAAATCTTCGCCACACTTAACCTCAGGACCCTCGCAATAAGCTTGTAAAATGGCCATCACAAATAGGAAAGAAAGATTTATGTGTAAGAACATGTGACTTATTGATATTGTTTTGGGGGAAGGTTATCAGGTTAATGAAAGAACTGGAGCTTAAGAAATATTGAAAGCCTAAAGCGGCGTTCATGATACGCAATTTGCTATTGGCTCAGCAAGAGGTAGGGCGCATAGCTGTGTTTTGAAAACAGTTAGTTCTCATTTTATAGGTGACCTCCCCTGTTAACTGCAACACTTCATATAGCTGTTATTCACTTGGTTATGTGTCCTTTGGTGAGCCACAATCAAGGTCAAAGTTGAAATAATTTGAGCACAGCTCTCTGCAACCATTTTGAGAGGTGTGCTACATGTTCTACAGGAAAACAACGACAACGCAGAGCCATTTTGGCAATGGTCATTTGAGGGCAGCTTAACTCTATCAAGCACACTGCCCCTACATAGTCATGACCATTGACCAATCCAGACAGGGCTCAGTTAATTACTACAAAAGCTGCTCAGAACAACATGAAGCAAAATAACTAGACTTTCAACTACAAAAGTATCCAAATATTTTGTATCCATGGGTCCCATAACACATGCGCACATTTTCCTTAAACCCTCCGGCAACCAAACTGCTCAATCCAATGGATTAGGATATAAGTGAGTTTTACAACGTTTAGTTATTATTGGGTTTAGTCCAACAGGGACATTGATATTAGATGATTTACTTGCCCGTAACCTTTGACATTAACTGTGTATAGGTTATCATCATGTCAACTTAGGGTCTACAGCAGTGTTGTAGTCAAGTCACCAATTCACGAGTCCAAGTCACTCTCGAGTCACCACTCTTTGAGTCCGAGTCCAAGTCGGAGTCACCAAGGGAGAGTCGTAGTCGAGTCCGAGTCCAAGTCACCCAAGGAGTGTCCGAGTCGAGTCATCATTACCTGTGTTCGAGTCCGAGTCCGAGTCACCCAAGGAGTGTCCGAGTCGAGTCCGATTCCGAGGCATCATTACCTGTGTTCGAGTCCGAGTCCAAGTCCGAGTCACCCAAGAAGAGTCCAAGTCAAGTCCGAGTCACAAGTCTTCATGTATTAATCTTCGTGGATATATGTGTTGAAATGTAGCTGCTCCTCTACATTGCTTTTATCCTGTCATGTTATACTAATCTGTCTATTGAACTGCTGTGAAGCCAGTTTGGCTAGAATTCTTGTAATAGGTGCTATACAAATATAAAGCTTATTACTAATATTAATATTATTATATATAAATAAACTATATTTAAAATGAGTTACCTTTTAGAGAAGTGATTATATTTGTATGCCAATATTTTCCTATGGTAAAGTTTTCGTTTTGCACTTTTATTTTGATAGTAATAAGATCGGGACTCTTATTTTGAAGGAACTTTTACCGGTTAAATCGGTTTACTGATAAAGATTTAGCCCCAGAAAGCACATGGCTACTTAGCATGCAAAATGACTCATTCTGCATGTTCAGTAGCCATGTGCTTTCGTGTTATCGGCTGAATCTTTATTTATTGATTAGATCACGTTACTCTGATGATAGTGTTCAAGACAGCCTATATGTCTGAACTCGATCCTGAGAGTAATGGGTTACGGACCCTTCTCTTCAATATTGTTTCCACATAACGAGCATTTTGCGCTGCTCTTTTCCAATGTGGAAGCAGAATGTGTGAAAGCATACAGCACATGCGGGGTGTGTCTGAGACATCTTTAGACTGGAATAGCGGGGCCCAGTACGTGAACTCGCCTCGCATGTGCACACGCCAGGATAGAGGATATCAGACTCCAGAGAAAATGTGCTCGAGTCCGAGTCCAAGTCGGAGCGTCAATGTACAAGTCGAGTCCGAGTCATCATGGGGGGAAAAATTCACGAGTCCGAGTCCAAGTCATCGTGCACGAGAATTCACGAGTCCAAGTCCGAGTCGCATCAATCAGTGCGCGAGTCCTAGTCAAGTCACGAGTCCCGAAAATCTGCACTCGAGTCAGACTCGAGTCCGAGTCCAGGACTCAAGTACTCCATCTCTGGTCTCCAGTGGATGGTTTTATCTCAGGACAGCCTTACCATGTTTCTATATATTTTTAAATAACAAAAATATAATAATTTAACTGACAACGGCACTTAGTGTTATGTTGAAGTTCAGCAACTCAGGTATAAGTAATTGACTCAATCTGAGGCCTGCTTGCAGTCATAATAGTGCCCTTGATTTTATGGAGGGTAAAAGACCACAAGGTAATTATTATTATTATATTATTATTTGTTCTGCTCACTCGCCAATACATAGTGATGTATCGGTGAGCTGCACATGATATACAATTAGCGGTGCAACAACTAATCGACTTAATCGATTAAAATTGATTACCAAATTAGTTGCCAACTAATTCAGTCGTCGATTAGTTGACGTCATCACGTGTGTTTTACGCCCCGTTAAGCTCTAACTTTATTGGTCTTTTTATCGGTAATGGAAACATTTAAAAAATATATGTCATGTATTATTGCTACAAAAACATTATATCGCAGTCTTAGTGTCGCCAACTCTTTTCTAATATGCAAAAAGACAAACAAATGTGTCTATGATGTATTTTCGATCAGATGAGATCTCTCTCCCCGTCTGTGTGCGAGGGGGCGGGGCAGTTTACAAACACGCAGCTGCTACATGCAGCAACACACTGCGGAGATGGCGGAGAAAACGCGCTCCGAGGTGGTTAAACTTTACCCGTCTCGATGTGGACAATGCTCGTTGCCAAAAGTGCAATAAGAGTTTAGCATGTGAGGGCGGTAACACGAGCAATTTGTCTAAACATTTAGCAAAAGTGCACCACATTCAGACGGAGGAATGCACCGGGTTCGACTGTCTTTCTAGTAGCGCTGTAGCCCCATCCACGAGTAACGTTTCCACGTCAGGTGTTATGTATGCCAGCAGCAACACACGGAGTTAACTCAATTATACAAACATGGGTTAATGATTAGAGGTAACTGAGTTACTCTTTATTTTGTTAAAGTTTCAGCTTCTGTTTACAGTTCTGTCTTCAGATTATTTAATATGATTTGTTAAAACGTTGTTGTTTCTTTTGATGTGAAATATTATTTATTTAATTTAAATAAAAAGCAATGTTAATTTTGTTCAAAATGTGTTTAGTTAATTTAATAATATATGTATTTTTGAATCAAGTATTCATCTTTGTCTTCATTGTTAGTTTCCACATGCCTAAAACAACCTCAAGCTAAATCTAAAAGTTGATGGCTAAATAAGAGCGTTTGAGAAAATGTGCAAGGCATAATAGTCCGAATAGTCGATTAATCGTTTCATTAATCGATAGATTAATCGATTATCAAATTAGTGGTTTGTTGCAGCCCTATATACAATAGCATGTGCATGCTCAGCATCACAATATCTGAGGGTGTGTGCAAATGAGAGGATTGGCGGGGATGGAGAAGTGCAGAGTTGGTTCCTTTTCCTTTTATTAAAATTAAAAGAGCACATGAAATTCGGATAGATTAATAGCAGTTCAGGATTTAAGTGCATAACATGGCATGAGTGCTTGCACACACACACAACCCGCTCTTTTCATCATACTCTTTATAATCGGGTCGATTAGGGACTGATTGATTCGTTTGGAGAGGATCGATAAAATGCTACAATCAGGCAAATGCATGAGTGTATACACACACACACACACACACACACACACACACACACACACACACACACACACACACACACACACACACACACACACACACACACACACACACACACACACACACACACACACACACACACACACACCTTTAAATATGCTTAAGCTATCTGTACACCACTAAGCTTTGATTTCCACTCATGACCACTTACCGTAAGAAAAATCTATGATGCTCAAGCATGCTTTGGCATCTTGTGCAGTCAGCAATATCTTTAGCAATGACCACTCCATCACTATAGACTTAACAACAAAAAGCAGGGGGGAGGGATGGCTACACATGATGGCACATGTCCATTAAACGGTATGAGGAATGTATTCAGGGCTGTGTTAAGTCAGTACATGCTGATGATTTGGGTGGGATACATCAGAGGGTTGAGGAAAGGTACGACTGTGTACTAAAATAACAATTATCAATTTCTCTTTGGGCAAATATGCAAATGTACAGCCAAATGTGCTATTTTAGCTTTTTGTTGCAGTGTGTTATGAAAAGGAAATTATTAATGAGCTGCAATAATCTGAATACAACAATACATTCAGGATAATACATGTGTCATCCAGGTTCAAATTCACAAAGCTCATACTGTGACGCAACTGTTTCTCCTGAGAAAGAGCAGGTGTGATCACTCACTGACACACCACACACACAAAGTGACTGTGGATAGACTGACAGCACCACCTAGCTCTACACAAAGAAGCTGCATCTATAAAGTATCTTGAAGCCAGCAGGACACACCCCCCCACACCCCACACTTGTGGCCCTTACTGTATCATTGTGTAATTTATGTGTTATGTCATATCCAAAGAAAATAACTATTTATGCCTGTTAGAAGCAAAAAAAGAGGAAGCAATAGTGATCTACCGGAAGTAAAGCTGTGTGATCATTTGTTTAACTCTTAAATGTGTTGGTGCTGCATTCATCCCCCTCTCTGCCTTTTGGATGTAATTCCAAAGCTTTAAGAAATGTCTTAATACGCAATTCTTTATGGTGCACTCATAAAAGAAGATAGATGGACAGGTTTGGACAAGGTCAATCTGGAATCTATACAGGCCCTCTGTTAAGCCAGCATGAGAAGTTACATCGAAAACTTTTTCTGAGATTCCCATTTTTTTTTTTTAAATGCAGATCGCAAAGACAATTTGAAAAACCCTGAGCTATTCCCAGCTATTCTATGAGAGGCCATGTTCAAGTTCGTCGTCCATCAGCAAATATTCCTGCTTAGCCCTGTGTTCCCCTCTGGCTTCCCTTTTTCCCTCCCTCCTCTTCATGATTCCGCTTCCTCTCATTTACCCTGTCTCCTTTTATGCTCCTCTTTCTCTTCCGTAACCTCCTTCACAGCTTGCCTCTCCAGCTGGTCCCGATCTCCCCTTGGAGTTGTACTGGTTCCTTACAAATCAGCTGATGTAAATCATCATGTTCCAGCACTTTGCTCCATTGGATACACCCACAAAGCAACAAAGAGCTTATCGATTAAAACATGAATCTGATACAACTGCCACTCTTTCCCCGTCTTGAGACTCTTAATCTTGCCGTTTTATTCCTTCATGTATTTTCATTTGTGTTCTCTTCTCCTGTATTCCCATAAGAGTCAAACATGAACAATAGATGTATGTACCAATAGGAAAATACACTTTACACATTAGATTCAGATACACTGCATGTAAAGAGAGGGACAGAAATGCTCCGACACACACACGTCTCGGAGGGTGACCTCTCCGCTGCAATCGATCCATCGCCATGGTAATCCATAATCAGGACAGTGTTGTCTCCGTACGGAGAATATGGATGAATGAAATTCACCTGCTCAGCACTTTCCTGTGTTTGTGTAGGTTTGTGTCAGTGTGTGTGCTGACCCTCTATTGATCTCCAGTCAGCTCACCTCTCGGCAGAGCATGAGAAATCCAGACGAGACAGACAGGAAGGAAAGATGAATGGGGGACAGAAATACTGTGCGGAATGAAAATACAGACATTAGGACAGAGTGGGAGAGTCTTACCGTGTCAGACATACTAATGTATTTTCAATTAAATCAGACTTTATAACAATATATTTTACAAACGTGGCAGTCTGTAGGGACTTGGACCGGGGAACCACACCGTCACCGGTTCAAGTCCCAGAACGGACGCGGTATGGATAAGGGACACATACTTGGAGTGGTTACAGTTCACCTCCTCGACACTGTTGAGCAAGGCACTAGACCCCCACACTGCTTCCCGAATGCTGCATCAGCTGCACACAGCTCCAAATACTAGGATTGGTTAACCATTGAAAGTTGAGCACCCTCCATCAATTACTCAGTGTCTTAGTGAACTTCAGACAAGCAGAACTTCAGTGTCTGTCACGCAGCCAAATTAACATAGCAACTGCTGTTTCCTCATGCAGATAATGTGTGTATGTGTACGTGTGTGTGTGTGTGTGTGTGTGTGTGTGTGTGTGTGTGTGTGTGTGTGTGTGTGTGTGTGTGTGTGTGTGTGTGTGTGTGTGTGTGTGTGTGTGTGTGTGTGTGTGTGTGTGTGTGTGTGTGTGTGTGTGTGTGTGTGTGTGTGTGTGTGTGTGTGTGTGTGTGTGTGTGTGTGTGTGTGGTGTGTGTGTGTGTGTGTGTGTGTGTGTGTGTGTGTGTGTGTGGTCGTCATCACACATAGTGTACATGTATGTATGGTTGTACATGAGGAAGAAAGCAGTAAGGTGTGAGCGTGGTGTGTGAGTGTGTTAGCCATCTACCACCGCTTCCCTGAGGCTGTGTGTGGACCACAGTTGGCCATATGGAACAGCATTATGGAGACACACAGTGGCACAGATGGACACATTCTGTGCAGGCCATATTCTCTGATCCACCAGTAAAGGTCTGAGAGACAGCACTCAGAGACCAGAGGAGCCTATTAACTAGAGGAGTCTGAACACACTTCACTTACTCGGAAGAAGACGTCTTGTGTATATTGAGATGGATATGCTATTCACAAAATTGGTGGAAAAGTTGTAAACAATTGGGAATTATATTAAATATGTTATCCTACTGAAAATGCAAAAAGTCAAGCCTGAAAGGTGTTTTTGGTATGTAGTCAACCCTCATTGGTACAAACAGGATGGACAAAGAATCAGAAACTACCAATGTCCTGACCAAGGATTTTTTGGTTCCAATGCCGATCTGAGTTCTTAAATATGAAGTATCTGCTGACAACAAGTCCAGTCAAATACTTATATATTCACCTTAATCATGATTAATATATACAAATAAAAATATGACGGTACAACAGCTACATTTCATGAAGCTTATCATCAAGTTGTTTCAAATAATGTTCATTAGCAAACACTAGTTTGAGTAATCGCCTCAAGTTTGCAATTTTTATCAGGGATAGAATGAGGCAGCACCAGTTACAAATCAGGTTACTGTTATCTCAATGTTTTATACACTACTCTTTTGTAAGAGAGAAGAGATAACAGTCATTGGCGTCAAAGTTTAAATATCCATCAGAGTTTCCAAGAGCCTGAGACGAATCTTCGACTAACCAATTATTCAGAGCTGAAACATTAGGGATTAGCAATTATATAATTATATGCAGTATTTTTGACTTTTTTTTAAACATTTTAATTTTCCAGAATTGTTATACTGTTTATATTTGATATCATATTTTTCATTTTATTTTTAGTTGCTTATTCTCTGTTCCATTTGTTTATTTTATGTCTGAACATACTGATGCGTCCTCTGTAACAAAATAATTTCCCAAATTGGGATCAATAAAGTATTTATCTATCTATCTATCTATCTAACTATCTAAAAACAGAACAAAGCAGCAAATCGTCACAATCAGGAAGAATAAACGAGCAAATATTTGGGATTTTTTTTCAATAAGCAAGGAAATTGGCATTCTGCATGCCAAAACAATCGCCATATGGACGTTGCTTTGCACAGGGGGCAATCGTCATGTTAAAAATGAAAAGGGTATTGATTTTGGTGAGTAATTACAGTGAGGTGAGCACTACCTTGAAAGGTTTTAAATGTTCGAACAGACGTCACGGTTTAGTCTACAGCCCTCACATCCCCTGATAGCTCATTTATCCGGCCTTTCTCTCCTTCCGAGTCTCCTTTCTTTCCAACATCTTATCTCATTCAATTGGCTCTCACATAACAATGGTTGACTGAGCGGCTTTTGAAGTACGATTTGCCGTCTGTCAGATGTGACTGATTAGGCTACACACCCACCGATACACACCATCTTCTTCCTCGCATACATGCATGGCTTCACACTCGTGCGCACGCACAAAGTGTTTTGATGGTGATTATCTGAGGCTTAACATGTCAAAACGCACAGCAGTAATAACTGTCAGCTGACAGTCCTAAAGCTGAATCAATGCACGACACACACATTCATGCACACACACAGAAACACACACAAAATAAGATAAAATATGTATTACTCCTTCTACTAATACACAAATGAGTCACCTTCTCAAGAGGCAAGAGAAGCATGATTTTGGATTCTTCTTTAATTATCACTTTTCTTCTCAAAATGATTTATACCCTTGTATCTATAACGTTGTTAAACTTTCAAAATGCTTGGGGGGAAGTTGTGGCCTATACAATGGAGGATTGGTGCTCTGGCCATTCACGTGTCTGTAATCTGTGACCATTTGGGGATTATTGGGTTAATTGTAGAAAGGGTGTTTCCTGACCCCCAGACAGCTTATCTTCTTCACAGCTGAAGGAGAACAATCAATCTCCCAACCAATGTCTCTCCAAAGCAGTGCAAGGAAAATAAACTCAACACCATTAACTGATCTACCCGAGAAGGAAAACCTAACCTTAATTTCAAAACATAAAACGTGGGCAATCAGTAATAAAAATAGAAAATATGATGTAATCCAACACTTTAAAGAGTTATGAGTTGTAAAGAGTTATTATTGATGCAGTTTGTGTTTACTATCTTGTAAAACTAAATGAAAAAACATAAAGTTCACAAAGAAATGTCTTTATCTCAAGTACACGTCATCCCAGAGTCATTCATATTTGAAATGTGTTTATGGTTAAACTGATTTGAGGAACACTGTGTTCTACATATCTTCTACAATTTGTCTTTGTTCGCCATGTCACTTTTTATCAATGGATGATAAAGAAAAAATAATTCTCATATAAAAATGTATTTTTGATCGACAGTGGACACAACACTAAAGATACTTTTATTGTATTCATTTTGCAGCATTGAATGGGAATCCTTAAAAAACATGACAATTATAGACTTTGAGCAATAATGCTGCCCTTAAAGGTGGGGAAGGTAAGTTTGAGAAACCGGCTCGAGATACACTTTTTGCTATATTCCATGGAATGCTAAACATCCCGATAGCAATGAATATTTTAAGTGCTTTGACAAAAAATCCATAAAAAAATGTCATCTGTGGAAGCCGTAATACTGTAAAAAGCACGACCAATCATTTTAGCCGGCCCGGCTAAAGGCTAAAGTAACTGGATGGCCTACCTGCCTGTCAGCCTTCCATCTGGGCACAAACTTATCTCGTGCCCTCATTGGTCATGTGTGTGTGTGTGTGTATGTGTGTGTGTGTGTGTGTGTGTGTGTGTGTGTGTGTGTGTGTGTGTGTGTGTGTGTGTGTGTGTGTGTGTGTGTGTGTGTGTGTGTGTGTGTGTGTGTGTGTGTGTGTGTGTGTGTGTGTGTGTGTGTGTGTGTGTGTGTGTGTGTGTGTGTGTGTGTGTGTGTGTGTGTTGGAGGAGGGGCTCTGTAAAGAAGTGGAAGAATTTTTTCGGCTGTGTGTTTTCAAATTCTAGCGCACTAGAGCGGGTTTCTCCAAAATGACCTACCCCACCTTTAAGAAAAAAAAGAACTATATAATGATGTGAGTTTGCAATATTATTCTTTTTTCTTTGACTACTATCTCTCATAGTAGATTCCCAACTACATTTTTGGACAAACAAATGGATAGCCAGTCACCAAGGCACTCTTAAGACAGACATGATCTCCCTGATTGGACTGTTTCCATCTCTTCCTATGTAGAGCTGTGCAACTTCCCTCAGTCTATTCATTAGTGTCTGCAGATGCTTTCATTATGAGAGAGAGGGAGGAAGGGAAAGAGCAGGGAGACAGGGGGATGGGTAAGATGTTTAGGTGTTTAATGGTGATGTATGCTTCTCAGTGCCTGACTCTTGAGTATGCACACGCCTAACATGTATTACACAACAGGCGAGGTTCAAGAAGCAGGTGCCAGGTTGTAAAAAATGTGGAAATAAATAAGCCTTACATTTTTGTAGTATAATCAGGTTTAACTCAGGAAGTATGTAACTTCTAGAATGGGGATTTAGAAAACGACATTATGATACATAGAAGCCAACGGTATTCTATCGCAATCAATTGTCTTAATACAGCATGTATGGCTTTCAGTGAATTTGTGTGTGTGTGTGTGTGTGTGTGTGTGTGTGTGTGTGTGTGTGTGTGTGTGTGTGTGTGTGTGTGTGTGTGTGGTGTGTGTGTGTGTGTGTGTGTGTGTGTGTGTGTGTGTGTGTGTGTGTGTGTGTGTGTGTGTGTGTGTGTGTGTGTGTGTGTGTGTGTGTGTGTGTGTGTGTGTGTGTGTGTGTGGTGTGTGTGTGTGTGTGTGTGTGTGTGTGTGTGTGTGTGTGTGTGTGTGTGTGTGTGTGTGTGTGTGTGTGTGTGTGTGTGTGTGTGTGTGTGTGTGTGTGTGTGTGTGTGTGTGTGTGTGTGTGTGTGTGTGTGTGTGTGTGTGTGTGTGTGTGTGCGCGCGCGCGCGCCGGGGGGTTAGGCAATTAAATGAGCCTGTTATCATCACTCACACATTCAGGGTCAGGTTGACTCTTTATAAAGCTCTCACGGCCCAGCGCATTACTCTGTCAATGTATGTAAATCTTTCTGCTAACTGCTACTAGCTTTTTGTGTGTGTGATTAAAAACACACGTACACAATACATCTCTCCCGAACACACACACACACACAACAAATACTGCTTTTCTTTCCAATAGGTTGACATGAGAGGTGGTCCTTCTAACATCTTGATGATTGAGGTTCGGAGTAAAGCTCATCGCCAACACAGAGTGATTACATTAGTCTTCCTAAGAGATCATATCTTCTATTCACAAGAGCATGAATCAAATCCATCTCAACACTGACTGATGAGTACTTAAAGGGACACTCCACCTTAATACAGACTACATACAGTCTCTCAATAAAGATCTCTATGGACATCTTTTTTTTAAAACAGCCCAAACTTGGGCTAAAGCAAATTGCATAATAGACCTGTATGACTTTTACTCGAGGCTTTTAAGTCATTAGAACAAGCAGCACATGATGCTGTCTCAGTGTAATCATAATGAACTACAGAGTGGGATTGGCAGGTCTTCAGAGGGTCCATGAAAGGGATTAATAAGTGTTTTTCTTAACAATAAAAATCTGCATGCTAAAATAGTCTTATCTAATTCAACTGTTCTCATCAAGCAAATTAAGCTATTTCTTTTTCTTTCTCATTTGTTTGGAACTTGCAGGTGTTTTACCTGGCCATAGCTTGTGAGACCCATTGAGAACGTTTATTTTGATGAGGAATTTTAGATCCTTTTAAACTCAATAAGTTAAAGTTGGAACCAAATAAATCAACAAGTACTTGTAAACCTGTTTACTTGTGGATTTTCACCAATGATTTCTACATATACAGTTTTTAAACAGATGTTATGACTGAAACTAATGAAAGAGTTTTACGCTGCCTTGGCCTCATGATCTGGAGCCAACAACATATTTTCAAAGCCTTCTAAAATCTCAAATTCTTTGCCAAAAATGCCACATCGTCAAAGACAAAGCCTATTCTTTCTAATCTCTGAAAATGAGATTAAGTCGTCCAGGTTTGTAACACTGTGTCCAAGTTATTGTAAGAAGAGAAAGAACAGGCAAAAAGCTAGTTGCTCAAGCTGACATTTCCTCCTCTACTACTCCTAAACTTAAAGCCTGTTTTGGTTACTACCTTTTATCATGTTGTCCATTAACACCTGATATGAGTGTGTCTCTCCACACAGTCTGACCAACCACAAAGGAATATGGTGAACCAATATTGAGTCATCTTGTGCCTCATTACAGAATAATATCCTAATTCTAAAGTCCTTTCTCCCTATTACAGAGCATTTGTTAAACTTATGTTTGTGTCAAATCCATTTCAGACCTCCTATCTTGTCTTAGCTTTACGAAATCCTAACTGTAATTGTAAATTGGATTTTTTAATCCTGCCTGTATCTATGTTTAAAATGTAGTGGCAGGCTTCTTTAGGTTGGACAAGCCATTACAAGCCATTTTGTCCAAAGCGACTTACATGATGGTGCATTCGACCAAGAAGATACAAACTTGAAGAAAACAGAATCATATAAGTACATCAGGTTTCATAGAGCAAAAACATTTCAAGTGCTACTCAACTAGCTTTAGATAAGCCAGTCCTTTGTTAGTATATAGGTGCTTTGTTAGTAATTGTATTGCTCGAAGTGGAGTCGAAAGAGATGAGTTTTCAGTCTGCGCCGGAAGATGTGCCAGCTATCTGCTGTCCTGATGTCAATGGGGAGCTCATTCCACCATTTTGGAGCCAGGATAACAACATCTCTAAATTGCCACTGGCTAGCTAGCGTGCCATAATTAATTTAATAACAATATATATATACTTAAAGTGTCATCATACAGTTTGAGTAAATTCAAGGAATTGGTTAAAAGATTTAAACCTTAAACCGAAAATGCAAGTTAAAAGGATCCTGTAAATTAAATGTAATCAATGGAAAAAAGTAATTTAAAATAAAGTTCAAACCTTGACAAAAGATAGGATAAATGGGGGATGTATATAACACTAAATATTAGTAATTATCCTCATCTCCCATAATTTCCCTTGTCGTTTTTATAGTTTGAACTGTTTGTTGTTTATTATGTTGTATTTTCCCTGTGGAAGATGCACTGCAAATAGTGCAAATGCACATATTTGGAAATTATTTACAATTTAGGAAAGAACCAATGCCATTCTAAATGAGGGTTACTAACTTGGTAAATCTCTGAATTAGGAGGTTTATGGAACAGTTATGAAAATATATTAACCTTTTACTAAAAATCGAATGTGGTCCTGAGATAATATAAGCTTCCGTAATGATGCCCCTGGTCGTTCAGTTTGTCTATCCCCAACAACCCCCTATCTAAGTACTTCATTAAGATAATTCATCAGCACAATGAATCCATGAAGAGGTGGACTTCATAATAATAACAATTAGTCACACACACACACACACACACACACACACACACACACACACACACACACACACACACACACACACACACACACACACACACACACACACACACACACACACACACACACACACACACACACACACACACACACACACACACACACCACACACACACACACACACACACACACACACACACACACGCACACACGCACACACACACACACACCGCTTTCATGCAGTGCTGAGTATCCATCTATTCTAGGTGGGTCCCAGGTGCAGCTGTGTTTTCTTAATTAACAGCCAAGGTCCATGAACACTACTGGCTTCATCGTTTATTATATTCATAATTAACCCTTTCACTTTCACCCTCTCTCTTCGTTTCATTTCAATCACTCCGTTAACCCCTTCACTATCACTTAAAATCAATCTTCTGTGTCCTGCTGGTGGGCCGCCTCATGCTGTCACCCCGTGCCCATCTCGCACACCTTCACCATTAACCCCGCATTTTTCTTTATTCCGGCGTCCCTTTCTCAATTCTTTAATTACCAGCCTCCCAGTGTCTTCCATTTTATTCACTCCAGCCATTAACCCCCTTTCTCTCTTTGGCCCCCTCCTCTTTTCATATGCTCTTACAAATTGCACCAATCCGCCGTTCCCGCTCTCTTAATGCTCTCATCTCCCATTCCCTCTCTCTAGTCTTCTGTCTCATCCTACCTCCTGGTATTATCTCCCTCTCTCGCAAACGCCATTACTCAATTAACCCCCTTGGTTCCCCCGCTGAGGGTCGACATATGTATCAGGTCTGGATCACGTCTGTATGTGGCTCTGACGGATGAAGAGTCCACATACACACACGCTCATGTGAACACTAAGGTGTGACTGAGAAATGATTGGCTACATTAGAGGAAAGGGTGAAAGAAAGAGGTGCCTGGTGAAGGGTACGCAAAGGGGCTAGAGCGAACAAAGGAGTAAAGGCTAAGACATTACCTAATACTGGTAGAGGACTAAAGACATGGAGAGAGAATAGCTATGTTCAATACAAAGCTCTGAAAGTAGAAGCTTAGAAGGAAGTATTGCAGTATGGGTAAGGATACAACAAATAGAAAATGAAAACTTTTTTTTAGCTTTCAAAAAAAGGAAAGTGTCGATTTGGAGTAGGTAGAAGGACAGTGGATGGATGTAGAGAGGATAACTGGTGTACAGAGAGTGGAGGTGGAGGATGGTAAAAGCAGAAGGATGAGGTGAAGGTGAGAGGAAACATTGAGGTTCATTACGCTGAGATCTCGCTGTTGTCTCCTCTTTATCCTGTCATGAGGAGCAGACTCTATGTAACAGAGATAATGATGCATGAGCCAAGTCTGTATGACCTTTGTGGGGGGGAAATCCATTAATTGGAAAGAGAGCCCTGTGTATCTTAAAGCATCGGTTCTATGTAATGTGTAAGACGGTTGTAGTGTACGCTGCACATTTTTATTCTGTAAGCAATTCACATATTTGTAGTATCTATCTAGAAGGGTTTGTATTGTGTTTTAACTTTTTTAATACAGTCATTTTGAATCCTTTTGTTGTACAGTTTTGCATCTTCTGTATTTATACGACCACTGGATAAGAAAGCATAAATAAATCAATAACACACATGTGTAGCATTGCTAGCATATACTAATGAAGATATTGCTATCCAAAGCGTTCTGGGCTCTCTTTGTAGACAGTCATATTGACCAATCAAGCTTTGGTATCATGCAGATAAACAATCCGTGTTGAGATCGACAAATCTGGTTGTAGATGTTGTCTCTCAACTCCAATAGTGTATCTCATGTTGCTAATCAAACTGTTAACCATTGATCAATGCATAGAAGAGGAAGTCTTGGCAAGGATATGCACTGGCTAAACCAGAACCCCCAAAATATTGCCTCTCGCCCTCAGATGCTTATCGCCTTCAAAGCAATCGCTTTCGGTTATTAAGCACGTATTTTCTATTCTTTTAATTAGTATCTCAGACGCAAGACACAAGAATTACGCTGTTTAACATGACAAGTGTTCGTCCACGCCATTAAGGAATCATAGTGATCCATTCGTGTGTGTGTGTGTGTGTGTGTGTGTGTGTGTGTGTGTGTGTGTGTGTGTGTGTGTGTGTGTGTGTGTGTGTGTGTGTGTGTGTGTGTGTGTGTGTGTGTGTGTGTGTGTGTGTGTGTGTGTGTGTGTGTGTGTGTGTGTGTGTGTGTGTGTGTGTCTTACACAAGCACACACACACTCCCACAGACACAAAGACAAGAATGCATGCATTTAGCAGATGGCTGGTGGTTAAGAGAGTGTGAATGATCAAATCTGCCCACTATTCCATCGCCTTGTCCATTATTCCACTCCACTGCTTTTGAAGAGTGTGAGGGTGTGTGGGTGTAAGCAAAAGTGTGTTTGTGTGCGGATCTTTCTGCGAGCATTTTCATCTCCATGTATCTGTGTCTAAGTGTCACAATCCACTCACGTCACTTGTGTCGTAAATGAACAATATTAAAACTTTAACTTTAATTGAGTTTAGCTCGATTCAGATGTTATTGTTTCTACCCATCATGTGTAACAGTTTGTAAGGCAATCAAACTAATGGAACATTACGAACCTATTCAAAATGTGCCACACCAGTAATGTTATTTTACCCATCTGTGTGTGTGATCATGTGAAACATGACACGTCTGTAACATATGAGACTATGCGGCATTAAAGGTTTTGTTTGAAGCCATTACGTTCTTGATGAGTTATGTCGTGTGTGTTTGTCGGTGTGTAAAACAGAAAGACGTACAGATGGAGGTGACGGGCGTCAGCAGCAATTTGACAGATGATTTGCTGGAATCACACACACACACAAGCTTATTGCACATAGCAATAACCTAAAACACATGAACACACACACATGGTAAAATCCCCATTTGAGTTTGCTGCCAAATAAGATTTAAGAACAATAGAGTGAAATGCAATCACCAGGAGTAAAAAGCTAACGTGAATCTATAAATAATACACATCACGGTGGCGTAGCCGAGCATCACCATCCAAGTTAAAAGGTGTCTAATGTTCGGCGTGATGACGTTAAGAAGGCTCATTTTAGCAACCGCCTTTCTAAATACACATAGAATCTTCGGACATTCACAAGTAGGGCGTTATCTTACGCATTTGTATGTTGTCAAACCAAACCTTGATGGTAGCCACAGATCACATTTCAGGCATATAACAAATAACACGTTCTGGAAGTGGTAAAATGCTAACTTATTTCCGGGTGTTATAACTAATTCCAGCACCACTTTATGAAGGCACTGCTGACCTACACACACAAAGTAATGGCTTTATATTTAATTTTTTTAAGATTATTTTTCAGTGCCTGATTTGGAATTAGGGGATGACACGTGTAAAGGGCCCAGTCTGTTCCAAACACGGGTCCTTCGCAGTGGGGACATATCCCAGGTTTATGGGCTGCCGGCTCTAGCAGGTTACCTATATGGCAGCATTATAATGACTATTATTTGATCTTTCCTAATGGCACTCTGTTCAGCCCCCAATCACGAACATATTGTAGCCTATCAAAAACACAAAGAAGGATTTTCATTACACAGACTGCCATTGTAAATCAGCTCTGAATCTGTAACCTCTTAAGCCATATATCACAAAAGCTGATAGTTCAGCGACACACATACATCCAGTATGTGCATATAGTAAAGGGTGCCCTTTTAATATATTTTGACTGTCACTATAGACTGATATACGTGTCAGTATACCGCAATATACCTATGAGGCCATAGCCTTATCAAATATAATTCACAGTTTAGCTGATAGCTGATATGGCAGCTCCTGGAGAAAGACAAGGTTTATGGTCATTCTACCCTTCTCAAGGACTACCAGATACACCTGCCCACACACACACAACCCATCATTGAAAATTAGCACATATGATGACTATATGATGAAAAATGTCAGGCGACATAAAGGAAAGGACAAAGGAACGTTGGACAGGATTACTTTATGGCTCCTGTACCATTTTGAAGGACTAAGAAGAGCAAGGACACATGCGTAGTGTCAAACCACTTGAGATTGTGACAACAATGTACAGAAACCAAGCCATCAGGAAGAGAATGTTCATGGTGGCCAAAACATGGCACTACACTCCAGTTCTAGTCCTTGCCCAAAAATATGTTCCCATCGACTGACATTGGGCTAAAGACGTCTGTATTTAGCTTAATAAGCTACCCATCATGAACACTTGTATAGCCCTTTTTCTAAAACATTATTGGCTAAAAGTTTAAAATGCGCTACAAACTGAATCCAGAGTAATTTTCCGTCTCCATTCCAACAAATGAGCCGGGAGCGGGAGATCGGCTTTAGAAAACTCAAACGCGCATGCTCTATGGACCGAGACACAGGTACTTTTCTAAATATACATTTGCTCAATTTTGGGCTTAATGCGCCACTCTCATAGGAATAAATGGGGCCCCGCCTCGGACACTGTATCCAGTTCTCTTTATATAACCAAGAAAGACAAACACAATGAAGTCTTTCTTCAATGACATGACATTTAACATGCACACATATATAAAAAAATGTATTGCAACATTCTGATTATGATTTGGGACAATCATATTAATTTGAATATATATAAAAAATGGGCCTTGTTCCATTTTCTGGGTTTTTTCAATATTATTTGGATTTAGGGTTAGGGTAAGAGGTTAGAGGAGCATTCTTTTTTGTGGTATTTACTGCATTTTGCAAACACAGTCTTTTGCTACTCACTGATGACCCGACAGTGAAGAATAAACATATTTATAACTAGTTTAGCTAGTTCCAGAGGTAGATAAAATAGCTAAGTGTGTTAGGTCTAACTCTTGTGTGTTTTGCTCTGCTCACCGGTCCGTCACAGCGGGTGGAGCTGCAGGATTTCTGCTTCACACACGTTGCATACCACTATTTTATTGTCATTTCCGGACACCTTCAAATACTGCCAGACTGGTGAAGCCATTTTGGCGAGCTTGTTTTGCCGCCCACAGAGAAAAGTGTCATGTATTTTTACGTCATAATTTTACGTCATGTGATCGGCTCTCGCGATCGGCATTTTTAGAGAGCACCGATCAGCAGAGAGTGAGTATCGGCAGATATCGATCGGCGGCCGATCGATTGGAGCATCCCTAGTGGAATATCAGTGTTTCCCCTATATACAATTAGCGGCGGTGCAGCAAGTAGTCAAGATAGTCAGTTTAGCTTCGGTTGCTGTTGCATAACGGTCAACTCAGCAGTCTCTCGCGTTCGCTTGGTCAAATCAGCAGCTATTCATTTTAGAGTGCGCAATGCACCAGAAAAGCACAAGAACGGTTCTTGAACCGGAACCGGTTTGGTTTATTGGCAGTTTGCAAACCAATTAAGAATACTGGAGTGTGAAACAAGAGCTATTGAGTCAGTGTTGTGGTGCTTTGGTCTGGATCTGTGAGCTAACCACGCCCCGTTCATTTGCATATAAGGAATGGAAATGTGTCATTATGAAATACAAGTCTCTTGAAATAAATAAATGTGTCATTATGAAATAAAGGTTGTGTGTGTGTGTGTGTGTGTGTGTGTGTGTGTGTGTGTGTGTGTGTGTGTGTGTGTGTGTGTGTGTGTGTGTGTGTGTGTGTGTGTGTGTGTGTGTGTGTGTGTGTGTGTGTGTGTGTGTGTGTGATGTACATGTCATTTCTGATGACAACTGTAGAGCAGAATTACATTTACATTTATTTAATTTTGGCTTAAATGGCATTCCATAACATACAATCCCCTACATACCCAGTAAAATAAACCAGTGCAATGTGTGAAAGCAATAAGCAGCACTGCTTTCTTTAGTGGAAGGTCAATATTATTCTCGCCAGTTGGCAACTTCATATGGAGGGCTGAGAGGGCAAAGGTGGCTAAAACACTGATTGTATTACATGACTATAGTGTGTGTGTGTGTGTGTGTGTGTGTGTGTGTGTGTGTGTGTGTGTGTGTGTGTGTGTGTGTGTGTGTGTGTGTGTGTGTGTGTGTGTGTGTGTGTGTGTGTGTGTGTGTGTGTGTGTGTGTGTGTGTGTGTGTGTGTGTGTGTGTGTGTGTGTGTGTGTGTGTGTGTGTGTGTGTGTTTTCTTTCTGCTGATTCGCTTAACCTTTGTGGGTTGACAGCACACTTTAAAAGGAAATTATGTGTGAACCCGATTGCCCTGAAGATCTTTTGATAAATATGATTAGAACAAGCTGGGAAAACAGGAGGAAGCCTAGAGAACAAATGTTCAAATGTAAATGTATTTACAATGTTTCTTTATTCACATTAGAAGGGAACTTCCATATATTTAACACGTTTAACAAACTAAATTGAAGAACAAAGAACGTTCAAGAGAAATATTAACGATACATATTAAAGAAAAGCAGCATGCCATATTGAAAGTTATATTTTCTCTCACTCCAGCGGAATTTTACAAGTGTATTCAGTCTCAGGCCGTTGGTAAGGGTCAGACACAAGTGATTGACATGTTTTTTCATTGGTCATAATAATCTAACCTAAAATCTATAATGACAGCAAAGTAAAGGCAAAGGCCAAGTAAAATATCACCAGAAAACACAGCTCTTGAATAGAAACACTTTTCATTAGATACACTGAGTCTGGGGTCAATCCCAGTCAACCCTGGGAGATAACAGAGTAGCCACTCAGAGACCGAAATCAGGAAAGGGAGAAACTCTCAGTGGTGTATGAAGACAAGGAGGGAATAGAGGCTGATGCATGGTACATGCAAATCGGTTGATTTATATAGAAATTCACAAAAAAAGGCACTATAATGTTGAAGTAATTCTGCTGGAGCCTGATAAAACTGATCCGAAAATAATAATAAATGAATGTTACTGGACGAGGTAATGGAATCTTCAAAGGAAACCAATGTCAAAAAGACAATACTGGACAAACTACACCAAAAAATATCCTTTATTAATACTTAACACAATTAATATGATTATTAAGACTAACACGTAGGTGGAAGGTGAACAATGGGATTAGGTCTGCTCGGTTTAAGCATCAGGTTTTTGTTAAATTGCCCAGGATTAAAATGTCACGATTAAATGCGGACCGTGTCAGAGGCCACCCACGCAAAATGATGTTTCTCAATATTACATCTGCATGTTTTTCTAATCCCTTACCAGTCTCATTGTTTTCAACTGGGTCATGGTTCAATTCAACCTCCTCAATGAATAAAAACGTATCTTATACGGCATGCTGTATGAATCAGATCAAATAATGCCCGTCTGCTTTGTGTGTGTGTGTGTGAAAATAATTGTCATTCAAATTGCCAAATAAATAAATGCAGTCTCAATATACTCTGCATTAGGGGCTTTTAAAGAAATGCAGCCACCTCTACTTGTGCGTAGTTTCCTTGTGTTTCTTACTTTGCTTGATCACCATCATGTTATTCGTGTTTTCCAGTAGCCTATTTGTTCCACCCATACATTTATCTCCAGAAGCTATATCCCAGGGCTATGCCCACCATTAAGTCGCATTTTAAACAATATATGGAAATGGTTATGGATGGCTTGATTCAAATCCGCTTTGAATTGTCATACACATTTAGATGCCAAGCCTAGTAAAATGTAGTCTCTGCATATAACCCAGTGGTTCTCAAAGTGTGGGGCGCGCAGAGGCATGACAGGGGGGCGCGAGAGACCAGGAGATAAAATGATTAAAAAAATAAATAAATCATATTTAAAAAAATTATTGATTCGAAAATAATATGATACAGTACTTTACGTCTGGGTCTCTGTGTTTCATTAAAGCTCGGCGCTCTCTCTCTCTGTGTGTGTGTGTGTGTGTGTGTGTGTGTGTGTGTGTGTGTGTGTGTGTGTGTGTGTGTGTGTGGTGTGTGTGTGTGTGTGTGTGTGTGTGTGTGTGTGTGTGTGTGTGTGTGTGTGTGTGTGTGTGTGTGTGTGTGTGTGTGTGTGTGTGTGTGTGTGTGTGTGTGTGTGTGTGCAACACGTTCTCACTCTCATCCCGTCACATATTGACGGACGGTCAGGGCCCCTCCCCGTCGCGATATTACGTACAGGGTACCCCTTTCCCGTCATTTTCTACGGGCAGGGCGTCCCATAGACCTTCATTGCGGACACAGCGGACCCCTTGCCCGTCAGGCTTCTACGGGCAGGGCGTCCCATGGACCTTCATAATGCCTATTTTAAGGTTCATTTGGCTTTAAAATGCGTTTTGATCTCATTTTATGCGAGTAATGAGTTTTTATTTCTGATTATTTGTGCAGTACATGTACATGATGTTTAGTTTGCTAGTTATGACGAAGATTACTTCACATTCATGGTTGCCAAGGTGGTTGCTATGGACGCTGCAACAGCTCCCAGACCACGTGATCAACAACAATGGCTGTCCTTCGTGTTATTCTCGGTGAAAATGCCTATTTTAAGGTTCATTTGGCCATTAAAATGCGTTTTGATGTCATTGTATGCGAGTAATGAGTTTTTATTTCTGATTATTTGTGCAGTACATGTACATGATGTTTAGTTTGCTAGTTATGACGAAGATTACCTTACGTCTGTGAGGAAAATACACGGAGCTCAGAGCCTCGTATTTTTAAAATCTTTTTTTCCTTCTAATTTATTATTCTTTTCAAAATAACACACTGTTATTTACTCACCAATAACACACAATTATCCTTGCTTTTATTTATTGGTTTAATTCCATAATCTCGGTCTTTTTTGGTGTCCGTCAGGAACTGAATTTCAAAATAAAAATAACCGGAAACAGATGTAGGCCTATAAGGGACATTTCGAGCATTATTGCGATTGTCAAAATGTTTGAGTTTAGGATGTCCGAAGACACTACACTACCCAGAATCCCCAGCTATCGTTTAGGACTACAGTCCCCGTGATTACTCTTCAAGGTCTGGGATTGGATGTTGGAGTGGCAGTGCGCCAAGGTTACAGCGTCAAACAGCTGTTTGAAATGGAACGAAACCACGCCAGACTATCCAAAACTGAAATCGAACGCCCCCCCAGAACTACACACTACACTATTGTGTTTCGCAAAATGTTCTATGGGACGTCTCTACTGAACGTTTTCGTTTTTCCCACAATTAGAAGTTGCCAGTATTAAACACATTGGTGTTATCAAATGTAAAACATATAATTAATAAATGGGTGAAAATCGCTGTCCATAATGCGCAGCATCAATATATAGCATTAATATACCCACATGAAAGCTCATTGATACTTTGTAATTCTACTCCACTACAATTCAGAGGTTAACCTGGTATTTTTACTCCACTACACTTATTTGAGTTACTTTGCAGATTCTGATTAATGATGTGAAATATAAACAACCCTTAAATCAGACTTTAGTTACACCTGAGTGACATTCAGGTAAGGTGATTGTCAAGTGCCAACAATCAGGAGAGCTATTTGATAGTTGGTGCTTGAGAAGACTAAACATGTATCTGCAATTGACATTAATGGAAACGAGTAATAAAGTATATTAATTACTCGTTATTCTCTACTAATAGTTAATTAAAGACTATATATTATGCCTATTTTGCACATCCCTTTCAAGATTTCAAGATTTTAAAGGTGTATTGACATATCATACACAACTTACGGTGTAGTTATGAAATGAATGAAAAACTTGGGTCACAGGTCCCTCAACAGTGCATTACAAGACATCTATCAATATGTGTGTACCTCCACCATTAAAATGTCATATTCTGCACATTTCTTATTCTATCTACATACATAAGAGTATAATCCATATGTATAATATCAGTTAAAATAAGTGCTTCAACATAGTTAACATTGCAGGAAAGCAATATATTAGACGTTAAGTACTTTGTATTTATCTGTAGATAGATACCCCCAACGTTTTATTCTTATTTAAAAGAAGACCGTAATCTGTTATTTAATGTTTAAATAAAGGTTAATTCGTTTTTCTGTTTTGCACCTCCTCCTATTAATATCTTTGTACATCCTGCACTAAACTGTTTTATTGAAGAGATCACTTATAGTATCTTCTTGATTTTTTATATTCTATATTTCTATCACAGACCTTCTACTTTCCCCCTATGAAAGTATATGTACTCTTAATATTTTTTTAATCAAATATAACACATAAAAACAATAATTCAATAACGTGCTTTAACCACTAGGCACACAAGGTACACACAGACACTTGTATGTACAACATCTGAAGATGTGTAGTTTTATTCATGCTTTCACATAATTTTACAGCATATTGCTATACTATTTCAGACTCAGTATTTACATTCTTACATTCAAAATTCAATCCAATTCAAATCAGTAATATCTTTAAAAACTACAAGTCCTATTATATCAGCTGTGCACCGTTATGGTGTAATTATAACCTATCTATGAATTATATCAAATGTAAAAGTCAGCCGAATTAGTGTTGATACTGCAAGGAGACGTATTGTGTGAAGAGAAATTGAGAAGTTTTTTAATTATTGATATATTTATGATCCACGTCAAGTATTCAGTTTCGGCGGCATTTCTTCAGTTTTTCCAAAGGTCTTCTCATCAGGGCGCTCTAAATAAAGAACTACGGCATATCTGTAATATGTAATGCAGCCGAACCGTGTATTACAATGCCGTTATGTGATGACTTTCAAAGAGAAAAGCAAGAACACTCGGAATTAAGTATTATTTTAGTCTTTTCAAATGTTTTCCGGATTTCATCTAATATAAACACCAAACCCCAGCATGCATTGCGGCTAAAACATCCAATCAGCGTAGCTGAGAATCTTGGGTAATCGCTCGAAATGCCCACGTCAGTTTCCGGTTATTTTTATTGTTAAATTCAGTTCCTGACGAACGCCAAAAAAGACCGAGATTATGGAATTAAACCAATAAATAAAAGCAAGGATAATTGTGTGTTATTGGTGAGTAAATAACAGTGTGTTATTTTGAAAAGAATAATAAATTAGAAGGAAAAAAAGATTTTAAAAATACGAGGCTCTTAGCCCCGTGTATTTTCCTCACAGACGTAAGGTAATCTTCGTCATAACTAGCAAACTAAACATCATGTACATGTACTGCACAAATAATCAGAAATAAAAACTCATTACTCGCATACAATGACATCAAAACGCATTTTAATGGCCAAATGAACCTTAAAATAGGCATTTTCACCGAGAATAACACGAAGGACAGCCATTGTTGTTGATCACGTGGTCTGGGAGCTGTTGCAGCGTCCATAGCAACCACCTTAGCAACCATGAATGTGTACACATTCATGAAGTAATCTTCATCATAACTAGCAAACTAAACATCATGTACATGTACTGCACAAATAATCAGAAATAAAAACTCATTACTCGCATAAAATGAGATCAAAACGCATTTTAATGGCCAAATGAACCTTAAAATAGGCATTATGAAGGTCCATGGGACGCCCTGCCCGTAGAAGCCTGACGGGCAAGGGGTCCGCTGTGTCCGCAATGAAGATCTATGGGACACCCTGCCCGTAGAAAATGACGGGAAAGGGGTACCCTGTACGTAATATAGCGACGGGGAGGGGCCCTGACCGTCCGTCAATATGTGACGGGATGGGAGTGAGAACGTGTGTGTGTGTGTGTGTGTGTGTGTGTGTGTGTGTGTGTGTGTGTGTGTGTGTGTGTGTGTGTGTGTGTGTGTGTGTGTGTGTGTGTGTGTGTGTGTGTGTGTGTGTGTGTGTGTGTGTGTGTGTGTGTGTGTGTGTGTGTGTGTGTGTGTGTGTGTGTGGTGTGTGTGTGTGTGTGTGTGTGTGTGTGTGTGTGTGTGTGTGTGTGTGTGTGTGTAATGTACATGTCATTTCTGATGAGAACTGTAGAGCAGAATTACAGGGCATTACGTATAATAACCCTTCCTTCAAAGAGGGTCATAATTGCCTCATTCTGACTGGCTGGTGTTTTGCTGCTCACAATTACAGACTGAGAGCTAAGCTGCTGAGAAGTGGAAAGAAAAAATATGGAAAGAGAAGAAAGGAGGATAAACATGTCCAGAAGTGTGAGGGGAGAAGGAGACACTGAACATTGTTCAAAATCAAGACTTAAGAAGGAAGGGTAAAGAGAGCCAGATATCAGAATCAAGCTCATGCTCTATCCTAATTACTAGGATATTTAAAAAAAAAATCTACACATGTTGGCAATGCCACATCTAGTTTACAATTGTAGTCAACTGACAATTGGTTAGTTATTGGTTAAATCCCCAGCTCTTGCAGTTAACATGTCATTGTGCCATTACTTAACCTGAATATTGCTCCTGATGGCATGGCTAACTGAATGTTAGCCTCCCCATGTAAAAGCCCTTTGACGGGTTGAAAATAATTGTCATTCAAATTGCCAAATAAATAAATGCAGTCTCAATATACTCTGCATTAGGGGCTTTTAAAGAAATGCAGCCACCTCTACTTGTGCGTAGTTTCCTTGTGTTTCTTACTTTGCTTGATCACCATCATGTTATTCGTGTTTTCCAGTAGCCTATTTGTTCCACCCATACATTTATCTCCAGAAGCTATATCCCAGGGCTATGCCCACCATTAAGTCGCATTTTAAACAATATATGGAAATGGTTATGGATGGCTTGATTAAAATCTGCTTTGAATTGTCATACACATTTAGATGCCAAGCCTAGTAAAATGTAGTCTCTGCATATAACCCAGTGGTTCTCAAAGTGTGGGGCGCTGATATCGAGCCTTCATTGTAACAGTCGCAGGTACACTGTGTATTTGCGTGGGGAGTGTTGCAGTAGAGAATTCCACTGTAGCGACCAGTACATTAACGGGAAACCCTAAATGTTTGAGCACCCTCTATGAAACGTCAAGCTACCCCACAGCACCCCCAAATGAAATCTCTGGCGCCGCCACTGAGCCTGACTATTTGTGTTGTGGGGGCCCGACTTTTTTTTTTCTCCAAAGGGGGGGCCTGACAGAAAAAGTTTGAGAACCACTGATATGACCCATCCTAGTATTATAGCAAAAAGATTGTCAACCATAAATCGTAAATCACATCCATGCATTTACATGACCTTTAAAAGTGTTTTGGGCTCCCAACATTATACTACTTCTCAACTTACCCTAGCTACAGGCTAAAAACGTGCATAGAAACACATAAACATATGACAAGATACTAGAACCCAAAGCTTTAAATAATTGGCAATGATACTTTCCAAACAAGGATTAAACTGTATTTAAAAGTTTAAAATGTGTTTCCAACCAAACATAGTTAATAGCCCCACAGTTAATTGCCTTTTAAAAAAACTAAAATGATGATTAATGTCTATATGATTATATTTCAGCATCGATGTAGATGCTATTACGAGTTCACAGAATCAGTGATGACAGCAATCAATCTGTAAATGAAGCGCCACATACATTAGCTCAGCCAAATTACTTCTGCACGTGTGTTTGTGTGTGTCTGCGTAGGTGCACGCCTAGATAAATGTGCAGTGGCCCGACACCATCATTTCTCACTCACGATTACTAAATGACCATTTTTGTAAGCCCTTAATTGATTCATTTGTATCTAGAACATACACACTATGTAGCAAATAAAGCATTAATGTGCATGCTATAAGTTACAAAGGCCAGACAGAAGACAGAAATTAGCACGTTTTACAGAGCTGCATCTGTTCGCAGCAGCAGCTTGTGTTATTTACCAACGATCAGCGGAGTTTGTATAATCATGGTTAAAACAAAACTGTCAAGTTAGAGAGTTCAGAAGAAGGGAAGGGCCTTCTGATAACAGGGAACCTGCTCGGAATACTTCCCTTATTAGCATTTCCCTACATTGTTAACAATTCTAGTATTGAAGTGACCTTTAGTTATTTGGGTTTTACTGATGGTTAAATATGTTCAAAGTAGGAAAAGAGGTTTGGCTCTGACCTTTGATTAAGATGAGGGATAAAGTAATTCATTGGAATGGGAAAACACAGAGCAAAACAAACACAGCTGAATGTAGGTATCTTTTGTGTTTACTTTCCTCAGCTTGTGCTGATTTAGTCTGATATGAAAGTCAGGTGCAACCTCACACTGGAGCATTACACATTCACTTTCTACTTGACTTCCTTGTTTTACAATATAAGGTGTATCGGATGCTGTTTGGGGGGCAGGCAGTAGCTCAGCTACAGGCTTGGCTTGTGAACTGGATATTTACCCGATGGTCACTGGTACAAGTCCTTTAATGGAACCAAAAAAGAAATAATATGTATATATGGCTAATAGGCGCATTCACACTGCGGTACTTTTCCCACAAAGGTTCATGCGAACTTAGTTCATGATCGCGTTCACACCAAAAAGAGCCGGTACTAAAATTAGTTCATGCGAACCTTTTTACCCGCAGGGTAGAAGCAGGGACTTTCGAGCGGCTCTTTTGTGAGAAAAGAGCTATATTTCTGATTGGCTGGGCGGATTGCAAACCACGCCCCGTAAAACTCCCAAAAAGTTTTGTGAAGCCGCCATTTTATTATCCTCGCATTAGCATTATTAGCATTAGCATTAGCCCAGCGCAGAGAGACTAACTTATGGCAACACAAAATAAAACATGGGAGCGGTGGAGATGAGGAGGTGTCGGCGTTCTGGTGATTTACTCGGAAGGCTTCAGTAGAAGCTGCTGTGACTCCCAGCAGCTACTACTGAAGCCAGTCCCCAACTCCGGGGACTTCCGGCCGGGGACTTTGGGCGGCAGTATACGCTGTGAAGTGTTTGCGGCCTGCCAGTAAACCCAAAGCAGAAGAAGAAGAAGTTACGTCAGCGGCTTCATTTGACTAATCCTCCCCCAGGGACTTTTTCCGGTGTGAACGTGATCTGTACTTAGTTCATGCGAACCTAAAGAGTTCGCATGAACTAAGTTCGCATGAACCTTTGTGGGAAAAGTACTGCGGCGTGAATGCGCCTAATGGCTCCAGGGCACCAAACCCCTTCACTCATACACCTCTCCTTTAATGCATGTGTTTGTACATTAATCTAAAAACAAAATCTCCACTAGAAGATTAAAGGTATTGCACAACATTTGTAAATAAATATACATCTCAAAAAAGAAGATAAAACACAACCAAAATAGTTATAATATAAAAGTTGAGCATTAATATAAAAATATGGCCATCGCTATCTGACAAATAAAACACTATTAAGGGGCATATTAAATTAGATATACATTTGAAATGTACAATGTGAACTTATAAGTGCAATTAACAAAAATGATGCCATGGATGCCAGTCTGTCCCAGCCCTGCTTATCCTCTGGCTACAAACCTCTCTCCCAGCCACATGTGATAGCAACATGGGCCAAGGAAGTAAAAAGGAAATCAGACAGAAAGGAATTTAAAGAAGGACAGAAAATTAGATCATTATGTAAATATGAATGAAGCTGGGACACACACACACACACACACACACACACACACACACACACACACACACACACACACACACACACACACACACACACACACACACACACACACACACACACACACACACACACACACACACACACACACACACACACACACACACACACACAGAGTTGGCTCGAGTCCACCAACTGACCATCTAAACGTCTCCAAGTCTGACTGTTAGGGTTGTTTCAGCTCATCGGCCTGCCAGACAGTATAATCCCCAGACATGCTTCAAGTTTGATCAATTCAAAGTGCATTTTAACAGGATTAACAAGGCCATTTACAAACAGTTTCAGAAAAGTACTGAATGTGGCATTGTAGACCCAGTGTGAGAAAAAGTTTTTAGAAAGTACTTGTCCATGGACAAGTGAGTTTGGCAACTTTCTTGTCCGAATACATTTTTCACGACAAAAATTGGGGCCACTGGAATCTTCTTCTTCGTCATCGTATTTTCCCACGGTTTTTACGACACCGCTAACGTAAGTGAGCGGTAAGATTTTACTGCATCACACAAAGGGTTGGGTATCGTTTGGATTTTAACGATTCCGGTTCTGCTTTTCGATTCCGGTTCTTTAAGAGGGTAAAAATAAGTCCCATGACAAACTGGGAGAAAAATATATTTATGAAAACATTAAGTCAAATCTGTATTCCTATTTACAAATCACTTCATACTGTTGAATTTCTTACGGTTATTGAATACAATTATATAAAAATAATCTCTGCATTGTTTAGTTAGTTCCAAGTGGTGCAGTTTGAGAATGTACAATTGGCCAAGTCTCCTCTGATGTTACACTGCAACCTGCCTGTGAGACACAGTCCAACCACACATGTCCAACACATAGGACATAACCTAATAATAATAATAATAATAATGACACATTAGATGTATAGTCTATAGGCCTAGCGCTTTTCTACAACTCAAAGACGCTTGCACGCTTACACATGTCCTGCAATACACATGCTGCAGCTGCCCAGCTGCTCACTGTTTGTAAAAGTAAATAAATAGTATTTCAATAATGTACTTTCTATACCCTGCTTCATAAACAATACTGACATCCCTGTGCTCCTCCGAGTCTGGGGGTCCGGGGATGTGAGGACAGCGCGAGGACACAGACAGGGAGGCTGCTTCACTTCATAAAGGAAATGGTGGTCAATATTAACAACACAGGAGCTAAAACGCTTAATAACCTTCATTACGTGTTAGAGAAAGAACATAAGAAAGTGGATCTGCTGTGTGTAGAGAGAGAGAGAGAGAGAGAGAGAGAGAGAGAGAGAGAGAGAGAGAGAGAGAGAGAGAGAGAGAGACGCTGAGCTGATACGGAGCATAGAGAGAGAGAGAGAGCTGCAGTCCGCGGGGCTCGGTCTCGCCTCCTGTCCTCACAACTCTTATTAATCCCGGTACCGGACAATTGGTATTTGTTCCTACTTGGAACCGAGTTTTGCTTCACAACCCTGCCACTGTGCTACACTTCCAGCCCCGCCCCCGTCTAACTGTACAGAAAGCGGCGAGATGCATTTCCTTAGGAATCGACAAACAGAACCGAAACTAACATTTCTAAACGAACAATGGCGGACACGTACAGTTTGCGAATGAGTTCTGCCTTTTGTAAACTGAATGTATCAATAATTTGTCAATAAATCAGGGCGAAAACGTCACTTGTCCACCGGACAAGTCAATTGAAAGATCTACTTGTCCGATATTGTAAATAACACGTCCCGGACGGTGGGACGTGTACTTTTTCGCACACTGAGACCTTACTGAACAACATTTATCTGAGGAGGTGAACACTGGAGAGCCAAAGGAACAGTTGTTATCTCACAAACGCTTCTTTCCTCTGATGTTCATGCCAGGTCTCTGGGCTTATAAACTCCGTGACAAAGTTATAATGGTACAGATCAGGGGAATGATACAAGAACCTTTCAAAGACACAGAGTATCGTGCAGCAATACAAAAAAGTTGAAAAACATATCAATCTGATTTGCTTTCCTCGCCTTATACTGATTCTCATGTGGATCCTTCACCATAAATCCTGATATTAGAGGAAAGGAAAAATGTAAAAAATGCCTTGGAGAAAGTAAAGGTGTTCATGAATAGAAACATTTAGCTAGTATCTGAACCAACAAGAAGTCCTGGTAAAGGCCATTAGTATCTGAATACAATCAAACCAAACCATTCGTTATGTAATGTTCATGTGCGTGACTAGTTAATAGTCAAAATAATGATTGGCACAATTACCCATGATTAAAGTTCTGCTCACGCTGAGCCTACCTACCTTGAGGCTAGCTGGTGCCCAAATAGTCTTTCCATTGAAATAGGTCAAACACGAGAATGTATTAGGGTATCAACGATTATAAACGTCTTTAGAACATAATGATATGATCATATTGTGTTATCTTATATAAACATTTTGTCAAAGTTATAATTAGACACTGACAAAATTAACACTATGCAATTGTGTACACATTTGCCATATTGTGATATGACACAATGCCTAAAAGACATTTAAATTAATATTATGATTAATTTTAGTCTCATTAGCCAGCCTTACTGGGTGCATGTGTGCTTAAGCTATGCGTATGTGTTAAAGTGTTAACAAGACAAGTTCGACTGAAGCAATTTGGTAGAGTGTGATGTCCGATTGTAGGTTTTTAACTAGCCTCACTTTTATCGATCAATAATATTAGGCTAACTATGTGTGTAAGGTAAACACATATGCACTCCCACCATAATAGAATGCATTGTTTGTATCAGTGACATGTAAATGTATGCTTGCTGTGATCACCAGTGCTCTTGTTTGAAGAATATTCGTGTTTAACCCTGATGTTTGCAAAGGAACGCATGCCAAGTGTGTTTTTGGTCTGTGTTTGCATGAGTGCATTTGATCAACAGCATGTGTTATTATTAATGTCCTCGAACATACATCAATATCATACAAGGCAACAGTGCCCCCCCCCCCCTGCTATCCATTACCAGCTAACCTTTTCAACAAACCCTGTTCTCTGTACGGCTGTTTCTGCAATACCTTCAAGATTGGAAAAATACATTAGGAATTACACTTCCAGCTACATGGAAACTGCTGATGGGAATCCAGACTTCCTGCTTACATTTCATTTTCCTAGGCATAAAGCTAGGAGTGGGCCTGATAAACAACATGCAAGGGAGACAGTAGGGGAATGGAGAAGAAAAAGTGGGCTTGTGCGGCAGTCTAAAAAGGTACATTTGCACAGGAAACACATTAGAAAAATAGTTAAATAGTTTTCCATATATTTCCACCTGCTAAAACTATTTTCTTTGAGGTGGTAAGGGATAATGCAAAGGGTCTAGCTACTGAACAATGTTTCTTTCTCATGTTTTAACATGTTATTAATGTATTTATTTGCCTTCCTCTGTAGCTCTGTCTATAAATGTAGATATTACTTGAAAGATGAACTGAACAACCCTAAAAAAAAATGGTCAAAGTGAAGTGGTCTCGTTTACCAATTTGCCTAGAAAAAGACTCTGCACCTAAATGTAGCATTGACAGACCTATGCTAACGGTTCCCCTTTACCGCTATTATTTCCTCTACGCTAAGCTATGCTTTGCTTAGCTACACCACGCTAAGCTAAACATGTCCCACATCACATCATATAATAAATCAAAATCCAAAATAGACAGATTCGTAAATATACCATACATTTATAAACCTACAAATAGGCAGCACACTTCCTCATAGTAGGTACCATACCACCTTAAACATTTATAAATGTGAGCCCTCCTTCAAATGCAGTAGTCGGGTGAATTTCAGCAATGGATTTTTTTAAACGGTATTTCTGACCTCTGTCTTCAGCAGACCTCGAAACTCTTCTGTGTTTTCTTTGTGGTCTAAACCTAAAGCCAGTCAGTGAGAGTCTGGGCTACAGTAGAACACTCATCTGGGATTAGGAGCCGTTTATTCATCTCAGCTCAGTAATACTATGAGAGCCTCGCTTCAGAATCCAATGAATATTTCACACTTTCATTTCATATGCAATCTCTGCTGCTCAGAAGTGTGTATTGCTGGGTATCATTCTGCACAGTTTACTTTGTGTGTGTGTGTGTGTGTGTGTGTGTGTGTGTGTGTGTGTGTGTGTGTGTGTGTGTGTGTGTGTGTGTGTGTGTGTGTGTGTGTGTGTGTGTGTGTGTGTGTGTGTGTGTGTGTGTGTGTGTGTGTGTGTGTGTGTGTGTCTTGTTCCATTTTCTGGGTTTTTTCAATATTATTTGGATTTAGGGTTAGGGTAAGAGGTTAGAGGAGCATTCTTTTTTGTGGTATTTACTGCATTTTGCAAACACAGTCTTTTGCTACTCACTGATGACCCGACAGTGAAGAATAAACATATTTATAACTAGTTTAGCTAGTTCCAGAGGTAGATAAAATAGCTAAGTGTGTTAGGTCTAACTCTTGTGTGTTTTGCTCTGCTCACCGGTCCGTCACAGCGGGTGGAGCTGCAGGATTTCTGCTTCACACACGTTGCATACCACTATTTTATTGTCATTTCCGGACACCTTCAAATACTGCCAGACTGGTGAAGCCATTTTGGCGAGCTTGTTTTGCCGCCCACAGAGAAAAGTGTCATGTATTTTTACGTCATAATTTTACGTCATGTGATCGGCTCTCGCGATCGGCATTTTTAGAGAGCACCGATCAGCAGAGAGTGAGTATCGGCAGATATCGATCGGCGGCCGATCGATTGGAGCATCCCTAGTGGAATATCAGTGTTTCCCCTATATACAATTAGCGGCGGTGCAGCAAGTAGTCAAGATAGTCAGTTTAGCTTCGGTTGCTGTTGCATAACGGTCAACTCAGCAGTCTCTCGCGTTCGCTTGGTCAAATCAGCAGCTATTCATTTTAGAGTGCGCAATGCACCAGAAAAGCACAAGAACGGTTCTTGAACCGGAACCGGTTTGGTTTATTGGCAGTTTGCAAACCAATTAAGAATACTGGAGTGTGAAACAAGAGCTATTGAGTCAGTGTTGTGGTGCTTTGGTCTGGAATCTGTGAGCTAACCACGCCCCGTTCATTTGCATATAAGGAATGGAAATGTGTCATTATGAAATACAAGTCTCTTGAAATAAATAAATGTGTCATTATGAAATAAAGGTTGTGTGTGTGTGTGTGTGTGTGTGTGTGTGTGTGTGTGTGTGTGTGTGTGTGTGTGTGTGTGTGTGTGTGTGTGTGTGTGTGTGTGTGTGTGTGTGTGTGTGTGTGTGTGTGTGTGTGTGTGTGTGTGTGTGTGTGTGTGTGTGTGTCACTGTATGTGTGTGTCACTGTATGTGTGTTTTGGGGAATTAGAGTAAGGTACTTTTTTTTATTCGCATATTGAACATTTTATTTTATAGTATCCATGTGTTTTTTTTAATACTATATTTGTATACCACTTATCCTACTATTCAAATGAACCAGTGCTTATCATTTTTAAATAGGTTAAACTTTGCCTCTTTTGACATCAACTCATTAACTTAGTTTTCTTCTGAAACAATCATCTGATAACTAGCAACCCTCTCGCAACAACACAAGGTCAGAATCAGCGCTGACTGTAAGGCTGTGTTGACGGTGATGCGTTTACTTGCTGACGTACATCCTGAAGCGCATCTGAACAATAAAATAGGCACCTTCCTTTACATTTAATTGTGATTTGCATTTGACTCCTAAATTTCACCCTAAACCTCTGGTTTTATAGAAATATGTGAAATAAGATGTCAACTCAAAATAACAAGACCTGACATCAGAAATCGTTACGTTACAAGATGCTCATTTTTGTCTTTGCAGTGCAAAGTTAATACCACGTCATTCAATTATAGACTTGCGATATTAAAAATGATATGAGCATTTTACAAGGACTGACCAAGTTAGATTACCGTTGTGACTACGTTAATGTGTTCAGGGTTCTTGGTTAGAGCTGAGATTAAGGTAAAGAGGGTATATTAACAAAAGGGCCTATAAATATCTTAATCTGGCACACGTTAGATAAACTTTACACATGTTTGGACCGTTTCATCTCCATGGTAACAAACCACTGCCTTTGTGTCAACTGTTGCCCAGCTGCTCGTTAAAACCTTTTAAAAGTACATTTGGGCTGTGTCCAAAAGATTCCCTTGTTCCAACAGGAGTTGCTTCGGACCATATGTTGCATGTCTCCCCTCCGTCTCCTCCTTTCAACACTGTCACTTAAATAAAGGCACTGGTTACTCCAAATATTATTTAATATTATATTAGAGCCGAGTAATTGTCTGCCTTTATTCATTTGGCTGTGCCGTAAACAGCAACAATTATGCAATGATGGATTGGTGTGCATGCTCTTCGTTCTTGAGTGTCAGGCCAGTTTGGCTTATGCGCCAATAATAGGGGTGTCACGGTTCACAGAAGTCACGGTTCGGTTCGTACCTCGGTTTAGGGGTCACGGTTCGGTACGGGTTCGGTACAACAACAAAAAAGTCCCAAATGCATAATTCCAGGTTTGTTGTTATTTATTTTTGAACAGTAGTGCAAGTTTCAGTTTCAAAATAAGGAACTCTGACATTTTGAATAATTAACTGTATTAAACAGTTAAAAACAAACCACAAACAGTACCACACACACTCAGATGGCCATATTATCTATAATGGCTGATGTCAAACAAAAAGGTTTCATCAAGCTGTAAAACTAAAAAGAATGTCTTGAAAATATGACATCATAAATAATAAGAAAGTGTTTCAAGAGCGCAAAGTCGTTGAAAAACATATGCCAAAAGCTTCCGTTATTTATATTGGTCTCTCGGCTCTCATGCCTATTGGCTTCTTAAAAACAGCGGGGATCAGCTGTTGAACTGCTGTTGTCTTTTGCCGGGCTCTGGTGATTGGCAAATCTGGGTGATGCCTTCTGATATGATTTAGCATGTTTGGCGTGTTACCATTAGCATACCGCACCGCTATCGAACAACGCCGACACACCGTCCTCGTCTGATCCACCACTCGCACACTTCATCGTTCATCGTTATTGTAGTCCACAGGGAACCCGAAATGTTCCCACACAGCTGATTTAAAAGAAGCAGGTGGGTTCTAGCTCCTGTGTGTTATCTGAAATTGCCATACTAACTTTTCTTCTTCTTGCATTTAGTTTGTTTCGTTGTTGTGTTTCTTCTTGTTCTTCATTTGTTGTTTAAGGGCGGCTGGCAAACAGCTTTTAGGCGCAATACCGCCCCCTGGATTATAAATAGTGTAATGGATACTGCCCTGAATGAGACTTTTTTCCCACTCGTAAAAAAAAAGGCGTATTCGTCGTGCATAGGTAGAGTGAAAACTATCCAACGGCAGGATGGGTGAATGCTGCTCTCTGAAGCTCTACAACACCATGGCAACAGGCTCTCATAATAGTAATCCCTGTGGTCAGTTGCTGGTCTCCTGACTCTGTTATTGCTCCTGTCATGGAGTCGTGTGGCCCCTGGGCGGGGGCTTAGCGTGTCATCATGTAACTCTCCGGCTCACTTTGAGACATTAGGGCTCATGAGGGAAACTCATCCAGCAGAGAGAACATCATAAGCTAGAAATATTTTTTAAAACGTCATGTGGGACAATATAATCGTCAGGGCAAAAACGCTATTCATAACACAATATAATAAACACTTTTCATTCAGCTGGAAACTAAATTAACTTGGTAACAAGATCTAAAAGCGAGATATTAACTGTGTGCCCTTTTTAGAGAAGGAGAGATCACTTAGTCCTTAGGTTCTTACAGCCCTGAGAGAAATTGCCAACCTATGCAACTTTGTTCTTAATTAGTTCAGAGAATCTCCAACAAATCCTGCAGAATGTATACATCCTTAAAGGCATACAGTATGAGCCGAGCACGGGGTAATGTGCATAACATTTTATAGCCAGTAGGTTGCTCAGATTTTTTAGGCAGTGACCTAAATGAAAAATTCACTTCACCATAGGACACAGGCTCATTAAAACATGTTGATACTGTTTTAATGTGCAGAGAGGGTTCCAGATTCCTTTCAGGTCCTTAACCATGGTTCAAAAACCCTTAATCTAAGCCATTTATCACATTCTAATAATGCCTGCGTCCATATGACAGAGTGAAAAGACCTTTCCAAAGGGGGAAAATGAAAAATGACACATTCCTCAGGGGGAAACTAAGGAAACGGGGATGTATGGATTGAGTTTGCAAAGTCTCCAAAAAGTGAATTGCTAATGACACAGCCTAACGCTGAAGGCAAAGTAAAACCTTTTCCCTTTGAATTTTGCTTGTGAGGCAATATTCTATCCAAGGGAGTGGCTTACACGACACTGCAGCTCAATAATGTGAACACACACACTCTCACACACACAGAAATCTGCTCAAACATTCGTACAAGTCCATACACTTTGCTATGTGACCAATGAATAGCTTTAAATCAAAAGGATCAATGCGTTATATGAGAGGTATCAAAAGGATCAATAGGGATACAGATGGTTTATTAGAGCTGTCAGACACCTGTTTATTTTCTTTGTGGACTGGCAAGCTTTATATTTGTTGAGTAACATGCATGTGTGTGTACTCTGCTTACTGTTGGTCACTCAGGAATCAAGCTGTTTTGATGTGAGGCTATTTAACCTCACATGAGTTACGGTATGTCCACACAGCAGCTTCAGAAGAATCTTCCACCGCTTCCAACGCTTCTCTGCCCATTGACTTTGAATGGGGATGACGTCACTTTGCCTCGCTTTTCGCCGAACTGCATTGTGGGGGAGCGAAGCGAAGATTTCCAGGATGTCCAGGATCTCCAGGATTCAAAAGTTGAGCAATGTTCAACTTTTGAAGCTGAGCTGGAAGCGCCAGCCAATCAAACACGTTTATGCAAATCTGACAGTAGAAGCGCTAGCCAATCAAACCGCGTGTAAGCAGGGAGAACCAGACCGCAGTTCATTTCCTCATATTCCAAACGAGAAATTACGGTAGCAAATCACCCGGTTCTTTACGACCAGAACTATTAACGGGATACAAACCGGAGGAACCAGGCATGGAGGGAGGTGGCAGAGACAGTGGGTGAAACTGGTAGGTTTGGGGAGTTTATATATATATGTATTGCTCGCATAAAATCCCCGGGGTTTTTTGCTTTGTATGTCGGGGGCGGGAGATTCATGTGATTGGTTGTTGGTCGCATTGCTCGCAAAAAATCCCCAAGCTGTCAGACACGCCCAGCTCCAAGATTTTCAAGATTTTTGAAAAGCTGCTGTGTGGACGTACCGTTAGTCAGACTTCACAGGTTTGAATTGAGAAGATGAATGTCACATGGCTGTTTATAGGTCAGCTTAAAGTGACAAAACCACTGTCATAATGTCAGTTTTTATATTAAAGTGAAGTGAAATCAAGTAAAGCTATTTCACTGATCTCTTTCAAATCTTTGTCAGACTTAAACCAGGAGCAATGCCACAACATGGCGTTTCCCCAGCAGTTCTTACCTTGTCCTTGTCTTCTACCAGATCACTGAGTATGTCATCGGGGTCCAGGATCCCCCCATCACAGTATTCAACATGGTGAGTCCTGACCAGGAAATCTCCTTCCTGTAACACAGGTTCAACAAACATCATTCAACAAGATAATGTCCAAATAAACCTGAAATCTGCTGAACTCTTTACCCATTGTATACATGTATACATATTAGGGTTGGCAGAAACTGACCATGATCAAAATCGATTATTCGGCAGCCCTGGCAAATAATAATCGATTAATCGACCGACCCCCCCCCCCCAAGGGAGAGAAAAAAAAAAAACTCAGACAAAAGGAATTCCGTTGTTTTCTTTACTGGAGCATGTTTAACAGTACAAACAAAATAAACGACAAATAAACCAACATCAACATGATGTTGGTTTATTTTTTGTTATTTTCTAAAGTGCCTGCCATTGCCTTTATTTGGAGATGCGCTATGCGCGCACAATGTATTTATTGCAATGCTGCCATTATTAAATACATACTACAGCTTGTATTAATAATAGCAGCATTGCAATAAATATTATTATAGCAATTTATTTATTGCAATATTGCTATTATTAACAATACAGGCTACAGCCTGTATTAATAATAGCATTGCAATAAATAAATTGTGCGCGCATCTTCAAATGGATGCACTCAAAACGCATTGTTGAGGTTGAGCTGTGATAGACCAACGTCTTTTCGCAGAGCTTGCATTTAACTTCCTTTGGACTTGTAAGTTCGAACTAGTTCCATGAGGAGGAACTCTTTTTACCTGCCGCTTTGTTCATCTTTAGTCGCACGTGTGAGGGAGAGGGGGGGTGGGGGCGGGGTCGGTGTGTAGCGCTGCAGCAGCAGTCTGCTCTGCACGCAGGCTTCCTCCAAGTTTACAGTAAAACAAACTGGTGGTGTGACCATTGGCCATTTACAATTATTAATACTATTACTATTATTAGCATTAGTCTATATTTTGGTTGAAACTAAGCCAGAAAAAAAAAAATAATACATAAATAATAATAAAAAAATATATAAATAAAATCGATTTTTACAAATAATATTCGATTATGGAGACTGTAACGAATATTCGAATAATCGAATAATCACTGGCATCTCTAATACATATGTGCCTGACTGCCTTTTATAAATAGTAGCTGCAGGAGTCAGTCACACCTCCATCAAGGCTGATTCAATGAAGCCTTGAAAGGGTAATGTCCCTTGGAATGAAAAAGACGAGCTTTTCCCAAGCATGTTCAGCTATGTAGATTTGATTCACTTACATGGGATATGCATTTGGCAAAAAGGTTTTTCTTTAAATGGCTTTGAAGTTTCAGAAAAAAAACGATTCTAAAAACCATGTTTAAGCATTTTCAAGACTTTCAAATATTCATTCAAGACATTTTAATTCCGATAAAGGTTCTTTTTTTTTAATGGTCAGCTGATTTCAGCTAAAGTAAAAAAATCTCAGCACCAAAACTAATGCTTGTCTGTGGAACAAAACATTCAGAAAAATAGGAGGGATTTGTCGATTTTACATAATTGTTCGCATTCATAATTGAAAAACATATACAAATGATCATGGTGTGAATTTCTAAGAACATGCGTACCAAACAAATGTTTTGTTAAGTATGAAGAATACTATTGGTAGGCCAGGATATCTCTGCAGTTTCACAATACTTCATTCAAAATGGTATTTTAACACATTTATCCTTTAATTGTGCTTCCTGTGAATTGAGTATTGCACATGTCCATGTAATGATTTTGATACAATTCTGAATAATTGTGCCACCCTTGATGAAAACAATGCTCAGGGCTAAAGGCCTCCCCTGCTGGTCCAGGGTTTCACACACAGACTATACTTGGGCGGGCCGCCCAGGTATATTAACGGCTGCCCAAGTATATTTCGCGACCCATTTAGGTTTTTGTTTTTTTTATAATTTTTTGTATTCGTCCTTGACCACGACGCCATCTGCGATCGATTAACTTGTGTACTGATCTCGCCTCCTTCTGGCCTGTTAAGTGGCCTGCCTCACACAGGGTGACTGGCTGTCCACATGATGTGGCCTGCCGACATGGCCACTGTCATACAAATCATAAATCAAAGCCCTTGATTGGTCTCTGTGTGTCATTCAAGCTCGGGATATGCTCAGCTCAGGTGAGGTGAGGTAAAGGACTCTCTGAGTGTTTAGATAGTTAACTTAGTCTAAGTTCTCAGTGGGTCTCAAACGGTGTGGTCACCATTTATGTAAACACATATTTCCATTTGAGAGGGTAGTGATTAGTCTAATGGATAGTGAGGTGGGCTGAAGATCGGAAGGCTGTGAGTTCAAATCCCGCCAGGAACACCACCACTAGTGTGCTCTTGAGTAAGGCACTTAGCCCTTAGTTACTCCAGGGAGAATGTCCCTGTAATCGGTCATTATAAGTCGCTTTGGATAAAAGCGTCAGCTAAATTAAATGTAATGTGATTAGTAAAATATGCATGAATAAATAAATAAAAAGTTAACTGGGTGAAAAAAGGTAAGATACACTTTTAAAACTTGTTGAGAGAAAACTAGTCCTTGCTGCTGCCTCAAAGAGGAGCAGGGGGAGAGGAGGGAGACAGGAGAGGCTGATTCAGGAGCACAGACACACTCACAACTATAAATGAACCAAAAATAAATTAATAAAACAAGTTTCAGTGTTTTTTTCATATTGGAAATGGTATGGTATTGGTTATGGCCATGATTTTATGATTATTGAAATGTATACAGTTCTGTTTAATATAGGTGTTTCCATAGATCTAGTCTCTTTATTTTCCCCTCAAAATGTACCAGATTGATGCGTTTAACTCCAAAATAAAAAATAAAATCTTACCGGAGGGCATGCCCCTGGACCCCCATAGAGGATTTGAGGTCGACCCCCAATAAAAATCACATGGATAGGTTCCTAAATACATTTATTTTTTTAAATAGTAACCCATTTCCATATGTTCATGTGTGGGTAGTAGATTTAAACTATAGGGCTATCATTATGGGCCCTGCCTGTACCTGTTCGCTCTGCCATCGCGTGAAGGGTCTGCTAACAAGCGACCAACAGAAAGGTTAATGTTGTTGTTGCACATCACATCACATCACATCACCCCCCGCTACCACCACCCCCCCAAGTATATTTCAGATATGTGGGAAACAGATCTCTGGGAAACACTGGCAGTTAATGGACCAGCACCAGAGGTGTTCCCATACACACAGGCGTTGGAGCTGTTCTTCATGAAATCCCAGAAGGATGAAGTGCTCTGACAAACAGTGCCATCTTTGCGCAAAATGATTATACAGGAATGAAAAGTCAATAAATAAACATGTTATTAAAACTTTTTTTTTTTTTTTTTTCGGGCACCCCCCCCCCCCCCCCCCGCCCGCTGCCACCACCCGCCCAAGTATATTTCAGATCTGTGGGAAACACTGTGGTCCCTAACTCTTCCACTCTGCTCCTCATTATAGTTTACGTATACCTTTCTCTTGACAACTCTCGCATTCCCGCCCTCTTCTTTGTTTCTTTCGTCCTTACAACCTTCCACATCTTTTCCTAGGTGCCGTGTAGATTACTCGGGCCCGGCCTTTCTCTCTCCCTCCTCCCTCCCTCGCTCCGCTGTGTTGGGTCTGTGATTAATGACACGCACACTGCACCGGACAGCTGACTACATAGAGCTGCTTGTTGAACAACATATTGAGACGACGCACACCAACGTGCACGCAAACACGTAGACAAACCACAAACAGCCTCAGGAAAGGTATGACTCAAAATGTTGCAAGGTGCCGCTCCATTAAATCACTCTTTCAGGGTCAGGCACTGTCGATGCTTTTCAAGAACTCCATCAGGGAGAGGGGGAGATAGAGAAGGGCGCTGCAAGTCCGAGTATCACTGCAAGTCTCAATGTCCATACATGTTCCTACTCTACATCAAAACCCTTTATAATGAATGATTTACTTCCTCTTTAAATAGAATGTTATGGTGTAATATTGTTTTTTTTTGTACATTAATAAGTAAGACAGAGAGCAATGACTTCCTAAATGTTGTGTTAAAAAATAAATAAATGTAAAATAGAAAAAACTGTACCTTGTTGCATTGCAATACCGTACAAATAATGTCACCACTGTACGATGCTTGGTTTTCATACTCACATATTTAAGGATAGAATATGTAGTGCTTAAAGTTGTTTTTGAATTTAACCAATTGTTTGTATATTGATCTTGGGTTTTATATACATTTGTGACTTTTAATATAATTTAGGTTGAGGCTTTGAATGAGCCCAACGAGTTTTCTGTCTCTTCATGCACTGTTTGTCATCTCTTATTTTTGTGTATTATTAAATTGTGCAAAACCCTTAATCATTAAACTATTTTCAACAAGCATACCAAATGCCATTAATCTTGTTTTTTTACATTAGTACATGTCACTTGTTAGACGCTTTTATCCAAAGCGTGAAATGTCTTTCTCAGAGACACAACGACATGCTGACTGCAGTGGGGTTTGAACCTGTGCTCCAGTGTCTGCCCGTCTTAGTTTTGATTTGAGTTTCTGTCTCACTTATTAAGATCAGGATGGACAAAGATGGGGGAAAAACAAGCTTCTCTCCCATTTTCAACATTGACTTCACCAGCGCTCCAGAGAAGTGAAATATTTTTGCATTTCTTATTTTTTTCTTGAGTTGGCCACATGTGACGGCAAGCAATCTCTCTTTATTGGAATTCAAAATAGACGCTGGCACTCAGAAAAAGACGCTAGGTGGCCCTTAAAGGAGTTTTGGAAATGTAACTTGACTGTTTGTTAAGGCTAGGCACCAAGGATGCTCCGATCGCCAATTTTGGGGCTGACCGCCAATCGCCGGAATCAGTATCGGCCGAGACCGATCGCCGATCCGATCGAGTGGGCGGGGGCTATGGGGATCTTCCATTTAAAGTGATGTTTAAAACTCAGTTAATGGGGCTCTGGGGCTCATTCACTGTCGCTTCCACAAACAACAACCAACATAATGATTACATTCAAATGAAGTACATCATTCAAGTTTATATTAACTTTGGATAATAACACGGGAGAAATGAGCGGAAGCGCTCTCTTTTCCTCTCTCCTGACAGCCTGTCAGTATCTCATGCAGCTCACTGATCCAGTAATGAGTGACCCGACAGTGAATAATACATATATGTATAACTAGTGCTGCGTACCGGTACGCCGAACCGGTACTGGACTTGTAAAAAGTTTCGGTTCAAGTCCGGTTAAAACCGGAACGTCGGGAACCGGTACTTGGACTCGCAAAAAAACTAGCACTTACGTATATTCTGGTGTCTGTGGTTATTTAAACATTCCCTGATAAACGTTATTCAGCGTCAATAAATGAGTGCTAATCCCAGTGTGCTCAGTGTACAACATCACATGTCATTTCACCTTCAATTCACGGTTTGAAAACGTAGCATTTCGCCACATGCTAATGCTAACCGGAAGTGAAGAATTTTCAGAATAAAAGTATTAAGTTAATAGTGTGAACTTCCGGTTTCTTCAGAATAAAACTAATTTAAATTAAATAGTGTATTTAATTCAAAATTACACCATATCAACATTGATTTTAATTTCTAACAGTATGTATGTGCATCACTATGTATAGTATGTACTGTATAATGTACACATGTAGAGTTGTAGAAAAGACATGGTGTACAGACAGTACAGTACACTCTGACTGTACAGTCACTACAGTGTATGTATAGTAGGCGTGTAACAGTGTAATGCATATAGTCTACACTACACTCTACCTTTCAGCAATGTTTTAGGGATTTAGGCTCAGTCAGCTCAGGGACTGTTTGGTTACTTTAGTTTGGTAAATGAAATAAATGTTTGAACGTTGTAGTAGTTCACTGCAGTTGCTGTCATAAGTCATTTGTAGACTAAGAAAAAAAGTGTTTTTTTTACATTTGTACTTTGTAGAGAAATGTAAACACAAGCTGGAAGGGAGCACAATAAACCTCACAAGTTTGAATTTGAGTTGATTATGAGTTAATTTTCAATTGATAATTAGCTCACAATAAGTTCACTTTAGTCACACAACTTGACACAAGCCATGGGTTCAGGTCCGGACTTATAAGTCCGGACCCGAAACTGAACCTCTGGACTTGAGTCCGGACCTGAACCTGAATGTGAGTCCAGGTACGCAGCACTATGTATAACTAGTTTAGCTTGTTCCAGAGGTAGATAAAATAGCTAAGTGTGTTAGGTCTAACTCTTATTGTGTGTTTTGTACTCCAGTGATATGTTCCTCCTTTTTATGAGTTACATGACAAAATGTTTGACCTTAAAAAGGCCCGGACACACCAGGCCGATTATCGGCGTCGGTGGGCGTCAGGCCAACAATGAGCGTCGACACGCCCTACTCAGATTGGTGTGTCCCGTCCGTCGGGTCTTTTCAACCGGGCCGACGTAGGGGTGGGCGATATTGAAAAATATGTTATCACGATATTTTCAGGCAGTATCACGATAGACGATATATATCACGATATTTTTTCATGTCGGTTATTATGGTTATTTTTCAAGTTACTTAACAGTACAAGCACCTACAAGGTAACAGAAACTAAAACAAAAAGGAGTAACAGACCAAAATAGCATTTCAAGCTGGTTTTATTTCAGAAATGAAACCCTGAATGAACAAGTGAGCAGTGAACATCAATAAACATGAAAAGGAGGGTAAAACATAACTAAGTAAAACATAAAACATCAATGAGGAAAAGTCAGTGCCAAACAATTAAAATGTAAACTTTAGAGTAGACTTGAAGTGTAATAAAAGACTTTAGCATAACTGAAGGGAAAAACATAAAACGCCACAGCGTCAGTTATGTCTTTCCACCGTTTGCTTTGCTAGTCTTTTCATAAGGAGCCCCTTTATGAAATGCCTGCCCTATGGTTGCTCGCTGCAAAGAAAGGGGGCGGGGACTTTGGGAGCTTGTCAAACAACTCGGACTGAACGAAAGCAGAGGTGCGCTGACATTGTGAAATCGATCGGGCTTGATATATGGTGAAATTAAAATCAGTAGGTGAGGCTGGGGGAGCGGGAGGGGAAGAGGCTCTCCGTCCGCTGTCATAGCCCCCTGCGCCGCGCACGGAGAGCCTCTTCCCCTCCCGCTATTTTTTTTTTTTTTTTAGGACGATATCTCTGAAAAAGCATATCGTGGAGACCTAATATCGTCACGACGATATATATCGTCATATCGCCCACCCCTAGGCCGACGGCCAAAAAGCCGTCGGCCTAGGGGTGGGCGATATGACGATATATATCGTCATATCGTCAAAGCTAGCGAATCAGTGCATGAGAAGCTAAACGGAAGTGAGAGACCCAAACAATCTATTAAGTAGGGGTGCACCGAATGGGAAATTCTTGGCCGAAACCGATACCGAAAATAGGAAACAGTTGGCCGAAAACCGAATGCCGAAAGGCCGAAAATGATTAATAGAAATATATATATATAATGTATACATTTTTTACCAATGTTGTTCAGCTACCTGATTATGGAAATAGACATGATTATGGCAAAACATAACTTAAATAATAATCACTATTATGGGTCCATAAAACATTTATTCAGCACTTTTGAACATTTGTACATTTATTTTCTCTGTAGGATAATAACTACAACAAAGTGCATTCAGAACAAAGCCAAGGGGCTTTAAAACAGCATAAACATCTAGGCCAGTAGGCCTACAACAAAATAGTGTCAACAACAACAACAAATGCACCTATAAGTGCATGCATACAAATGTGCAAACTGGATAAATCCACATGAATGTAACTATAGTATTTACAAATGAAAGCTTATGATAAGCCTATGATAAGCCAGCCTTGTCTACTTATTAAGGAAACGTGGGAGGTTCTTTTTAATGAACAGTAGCTTCTCTGCTTTATCAGCCATGAGTCTGTTCCTCTTCTCATCAAGCACATGAGAGGCAGCGCTGAACAGTCTCTCGCTGTCAGTGCTTGTGCATGGAGCACTCAAATACTTGCGTGCCACCTTGGCCAGGTCAGGAAAGCGGTCTTGTTTGTTTCTCCAGTATCCAAGAGGGTTCTCGCTTCTGGGGATGGGTACTTCTGAGAGATAATCATCTAACTGTTGAGCGGTTGAGCTTGTCACCAGCCTGGCATTTGAGAGGTTTGAGAGAATAAGATTGTATTTAAAATAGGGACAGTGCATAATGAACATTTAGTCAAATGTATATTTACGCATGCCAGATCACTTGGCAGACAAATAAAATCATCTGACATGTCAAAAGAAATTACAACATTAAGAGCATATTACATAGCAGCACATACAGTACTAATAAATATCACATTCAGTAGCACATAGTACAGTAAGTAACCAAGTCAGAACAGAGTAGCCTACCTATTTGGGGTAGTATTCTCTTCCATGATCTCGTTGAACATATCAGACAACGAGGGTGGTTGCCCCCTCTCCTCCTCCTCCTCTGCTGTAGACAGACGAGCCCTTTTTTCTGTGGTCTGCGTCACGTCTCCTGTGCTGTGCGCAGCAGCCTCCTCCTCCTCTCGTGGGTTCTCCTTATCCAACACAGCCTGGATCATGTCTCGTGCGCTTTGCTTTTTCCCCGCATCAAAATAATTGTCTTTATATCGCGGGTCAAGTACAGTCGCGATACAGTACAGGGGATCAGAGTAGATATCAGCAAAACGTGTGTTGACAGACTCCAAGAGTGTACTATTCATAGTTTTTACTCCACGGTCCGTTTCAACCTCTTTCCTTAGAAGACGCTTTAGAGCCGCATTTAAAGGGATGACGTCTGCCACCGATGCGTCAGATGAGCTAATCTCTCTAGTTAGCTGTTCGAATGGGGCAAGAATGGAGAGAATGTTCTCCATTAAGATCCACTGGTTTGGAGTGAATGATGCGGGGAGATCATGATCTGCGCTGTATGTAGCCAACCAAGGTTCGCTTTTGAGCAAAGAGGCTTTCCAGCATATAATATGTACTGTTCCACCGTGTACTCACATCTTGTTGGAACCGTTTTGTTGTTACTCCAAGCTCATCTTGTATTGACTCAATGCGAGAATAGGCCAGTTGAGAGTGTTTGAAGTGACCAACAATCTTTCTGCTTATGGCCAACAGATCTTTTACGCTGCGTTGAGCCAACACTCCCTCGTTCACAGCTAATTGCAGAGTGTGGGCCATGCAGCGTATTCCACTCAGATTGCATTCTTCTATAGCTTTAGTTATATTTCGTGCGTTATCAGTGACTATTGCGTGCACTTTAGGTCGGTCGATATGCCATGTGTCGAACATATTGGCGAATGTCAACGAGATGGACTGTGCTGTATGAGACCCCCTAAACTCTTGCGAATGCAGCAGAATCTTTTGCAGTTTAAAATCCTTGTCGATCCATTGTGCAGTTAGACTGAGCATACTGGTGATGCTTACGTCTGAGCTCCATATGTCTGTCGTGAAGCTGATGGCTGTAATATCTGTAGCCAAGAGCTCATGGATGTGATTAGCAACGACATTGTACAGTTCAAGTAAGCACACGTCTGCTAAGTGTCGTCTGCTAGGCAAGGAATAACGTGGCTCAATATGCTCAATAAGCCTACGAAATCCAACGTCCTGTACGACAGAAAACGGTTGATCGTCCATGGCGATGCATTCCATTAACTTCCGAGTAATGCCCTTTGCCTTAGGACCATCACTGGGAAACTTTTTAATCTTTTCAAAAAGGTCCGCCACAGAAGGAGTCGGGGTGCTGGGAAGGACTTTTTTTTTCTGTGCGCTGGTGATTTCATCATACTCCGTATATTGGTCCGGGTGTTTAGATTTCAGGTGATGGAGTAATCCCGAAGTGCTGAAAGTCTTTGAAGTTACACCCCCTCGAGAAATGTCAGCTGAACACGTTTTGCAAATCGCAATCCGCGACTCTTTATCTGATATTGTGAAGTATCTCCAAGCGGCAGACATGTTGACTGTGAGCCAGCCGTGAGCGTGGTCCCTGCCTCGCCGCGTCGCCGCGTCTTTATTACGTCATCACAACAACACGTTAGGTTGCCTGTTCTGACATTCGGTGATATTTTTTCGGTGCTAAAACCCTTTCGGCCGAAAGCCGAAAGGGCCTTTTTAACCATTTTCGGCCGATAATTTTCGGTGCATCCCTACTATTAAGAAGGCAAATCTGAGGTTTCATTTAACTCCAGCTCTCGACACAGGTTCGGGAAAGCCCCATGAGCTTCTCGTTGTAGAGTGAAAATGGAACGCACACGCTATTTGTTGTTTGTTTATATCACACAGTCTGTTCTTCTTCTCTCGGTTATCACGCAGTCTGTCTTCCGGTTGTTGCCTCTTTTGAATGACGAATACACACTACCGCCGCCTGCTGGTAAGGAGAGTTATTGCCACTCACGCTTGCGCAGTTCGTACGTGCTTCTTGGCTGTCGGCTGAAGTCTTTGCGGTGTGTTCCAGTGCGACACATGGCCAAAACGCAGAGACGCGAGGCGACGCAACAGTCGGGGTCCGTCTGTGTCCGTTATTTGTTGTCAGATTGGTGTGTCCGGGCCTTAAGTCTACATGTTGCTCTTTGGCACCTGGTAACATGGGTAACATAGAAGTACAACAGGCATGGTTGTGATTGTTCATTAAGGAAAGCTGTTTATCCCAAGTTATAGCCCGGAATCATTTTTTTATTATTACGTCACATATTAACAGACGTTTAAACAGCTTTTAATGTGTTGCACAAGACTCAGACAATGTGGCTGTTTATCCTGTTAAATTGCATCTCTTCCTCCCTCCCTCTCTAGCTGGAATTCATTGTATGACTCCATTGTAACACTGACTTGGCAGACACAAGCCAGATGTATTTCGGGAGAAGGAGAGATTTTCAAAAATGGTGTTTCATTGTTTTATTTTCCTCATTTGCAGTGTTTATCTTCCTTAAGCACTATCAATCAGGGTTTTGGGGCATATTAACTCTGGGACAACACATGTGAATGTTTTTTATGATTTCTATGGGAAAATTCAGTGCCAAAGTGTCATGTAAATTATGTTGTATCTTTTTCTGCCTACAGCTTTGTACATAACATCTCATATACGTTTGTTTTTATTACTGGTTGGGCTTCAGAATGAGTCCCAATAGTGTTAGATTTTGTCTATGATGGTTTAATGGCAAGTCCTCGAAGCATCATTAGCACCCAAATTGACTCACTTCACGAAGAACTTTGCTAACTATGCCTCGACAAGAGCGTCCTTAATAAATAACAAGACCAAAGAGAAGAATACAAAAAGTAGCATTTCCATTGGCTTGCTTCCTGGCAGATATTTCTTCCCAGGTAGTATTCTATTTAGTGAACTCACAAGCAAAATAAATGTATTTAATGTCAACAAAGCCCAGTCTAGTCATTACATCCACATCAAAGGACTGAGGTGCCCTGCAGGCGCGCAGTGCTTTTCTCACAGCAGACGATATATTACGCTTTTCATTTCAGTTAATATTGCACCTTAGAGGTACATGGACCCCAAATCAGCACTTCATCAAATCACAACAAACCAACACTGTAAACATGGAGCTTTCAGGGACCGTGGGGATCAAGGGCCTCTGGGCAGTTTGCCTGCTTGTGGTGGTTAGGAAACTAGCACTAGTTGAAGATAATGCTTTCGTTTTGATGTAGTAAATCTCCAACTTGTTTTACTTATTTCTCTTTGCAATGCTTTTGTGTCAGTGCTATTGATTGACATAATTGAATTGTTTATAACTAATAACTAGGGATGGGTATCGTTAAGGTTTTAACGGTACTACTACTTTTATCGATACCGCTTATCGGTCCGGTCTTTTAACGGTACTCTTATCGGTTCTTTTGGAGAAAAAAATAAGGTAAACTAACTAAACGAATTGTGAACAAAACTAACATTGCTTTTTATTTAAATTAAATACATAATATTTCACAACAAAAGAAACAACAACGTTTTAACAATTCATATTAAATAATGTGATGACAGAACTGTAAACAGAATAGCTGAAACTTTAACATAATAAATAACTCAGTTACCTCTAATCATTAACCCATGTTTGTATAATGTAGTTAACTCCGTGTGTTGCTGCTAGACGTGGAAACGTTACTCGTGGATAGGGCTACAGAGCTACTAGAAAGACAGTCGAACCCGGTGCATTCCTCCGTCTGGATGTGGTGCACTTTTGCTAAATGTTTAGATAAATTGCTCGTGTTACCGCCCTGACATGCTAAACTATTATTGCACTTTAGGCAACGAGCATCGAGACGGGTAAAGTTTAACCACACCTCGGAGGGCGTTCTCTCCGTCATCTCCTCTGTGTGTGTGTTGCTGCATGTAGCAGCTGCATGTGTGTACACTGCATGTTTGTAAACTGCCCCGCCCCCTCCCAAGCAGGTAGGGGAGAGATCGAAAATACTAAAAATAAATCATAGAAGCATTTTGCAGTCTTTTTGCATATTAGAAACAGAGTTGGCGATACTAAAACTGCACTATAATGTTTGTGTAGCAATAATACATAGCCTATGACATATTTCTTACATGTCTCCAGTACCGATAAAAAGACCGCTAACGTCGGAGCTTAACGGTACCACGGTCTTTAATAATTCAGCCCCGGGGCCCGTTTAATACCGGGGCTCGGTACCCATCGCTACTAATAACTGTTTTAGCAAAAAAACGAAATAGATTGCTAGTCATGTGATGTCATACAATCACAAATGAGAAGTCACTTCCTTCTCTCAATTTCAGGTCAATATAGGCCATTTTTAGCAATAATACTAACTACATTTAAGTGAAGAAATGGTGTCAAAATAATATGGTGTATTTTATATATCTATATCTTCAGACATCAATAAGGAAGGCTTTTAGCATTAAAAACAAATCATTTTCAGATGTTTGTTAAGATTATTTATATTAAATGTAAATACAATGTTAGTTGTAAACCACAATGTAAACCACAATTAGATATTGAGCAGTTGGTCTGAATTGATAAGCGTTTTCTTTATTTCTCTTTGTGTTATCATGATATGCCTGTGACTTGCTATAAGTATTTACAATTTAAAAATCCTAAAACCATGGTCATAATTTATTAACCAATTAATTCATTAATTATGATTAGAATTTGAATGATCTTTTGAACACCTATCCATTCATTTAATTTGTTAGCGGCAGATACAACCTACAGGGTGCCTAATTTGGTTTATTAAAAAAAATCAAACTACTGCTGAAGTAAGTCAAGAGAAGAAATATGTTTTATGTTTTATAAATACAACGTTTTGGCAAACGTACATTCAACAGCCTCCTTTTTCCTGAGACCTTCTGTTGTTTTTAGGTCAACACTCCCCTTTAATCTTTTACTAAAGGAAGCAAGTCATACAGCCAAGATGACAGGAGATGGGGAGGTAGAGAGACAAGAGCACAGTGATCTAATCTGATATTCAGGTGTCCCTGAGCAAGGCACCGTTCCCTACACTGCTCCCCGGGCGCTGTTCAAAATGGCTGCCCACTGCTCCTAACACTAGGATGGGTCAAATGCAGAGAAACAATTTCCCCACGGGGATTAATAAAGTATATCAAAAAAAAAAAAAAAAAAATTCAGGGAGAGTGCACCGATAATGTCTCACATTTATTCTGTGAACTGCAGAAACCCTGTGCCTTCAAGTGTGGCAGCTTAAAAAACGAGAGGGACACTTAGCTACTGTAAGACTCGAGATAAGAGATGTAAACACGCTGATAATATCTGTAAATCAGAGGGATTAGCACTTAATACACTGCTTTTCCTGATACTAGTACAGATCATCTTGGGCAATTTTAGGGAATGTTACTCTCTGGACGTGATCAAGGACTGATTATTGGGTTGTACATTCCCACCAGAGTTAATATATTATTCAGTGTTGTCAGGTGTGTGTGCGCTTAACCCCCACCTTTCCCCCTTGTTCTTTATCTGTGAACAGTAAGCCTTTCTAGTCCGTTAGTTGACACAAGAGTTTGGTATGCATACTGCTGTCAAAACTGGAGGCAGTGAGGAGAAGTGGAATTAGAAACACTGCAAAACGGGTAACTTTAGTCGAATTCTTGAGCCTTTCCTCACAAAATGTGAAAAGCATCTGTATGGAGCTAAATCTGGGCCAATTTTTTTTTTTTTTATACAATATATATTTTAAAAACAGAAAGTGAAACTGAATGTTTAAGTTATGATCTTGAACTCTCAAAAAATACAATATTGTATTAAACTAGAAATATGTTCTTTTAGGGTTAAATAATTATTTGGATTCAGTTCTGTAATTCTTTTTAAAATATATATTTATTGTTTAATATTCAATTGATGCCTTATTTTATTCCAGGTGTAGATTTTATATTTTCTGCAGAGATTTTCAACAGAAAAAACAAAAAAATAAGGCCTCAAATATCAAAAATATATAGATATTAAATAGAAACACAGAAATTAATTTAAATAAAATTAAAACGTAAAAAAAAACCTTTCAAACTATAGTTTTTATTTTGAATATATTAAGAAAGAAAGAAATTAGTTTAAATGCTTTTTTCAAATGATCAAAACCAATTTAGCTCTAATGGGTCGGGACTAGGGCTGTGCAATTTAATCAATCTTGCGATATATATCGATATTTAATTTTCCGAGAAAGTATCGATATTTCAGCCGCAGGTATCGATACATTAAGTCTGATAACTGTGTTCGTTATACTCGCGTCCAGGAGAGAAGCTTTAAAAATGAGACTAATTGAGTCTCTGAGAATGTTCAAATGTATACTTTAATTAATAAAAAGCGCGGTAATGTTACAAGCCGAAGATGAGCGAAGGGAAGAGAGCGAGCTTCACCTTTCCAGCTGTTAAATATCCTCTGCTGAATCCTCCCTGTGGGCCGGTTGGCGCTGCTGGGGGCCGGCCCTCCACGTCTCCAATGCTCGTTGTTGCGCATTACAGAGGATTCAGACATTGCACATTAAATATATAACTAAACACGCCTTTTCTCCTCCTTATCTCTTTCATGACTTTTCATTTAATACATTTTAAACGCTGTAATCAATACTCCAAAAATACCTCACGGCTGGTATCATTTCCGGTACTTATGTTGTCTCATGCTACCCACGTCTGTAAACAAACGTATTCAAATAAACTGTACCTTCATTTAATATTCAGCAATAATAATATCTCGACGTCTATAGTTGTAGTTTTGAAATCAGTAGGTTTCGGTGTGCAACACTCCGTGTCATATCGCTACTAAATTCACCTCTATAGGAAATTGTATATTAGCCACATGCTAAATGCTAACCGGAGATGAAGGATTTTCAGAATAAAAGCTCAACAACTGGTTGTGCACAACAACTTCTGGTTTTTCAGTATAAAACAGCATTTAAACTGACGGTATGTTTATGGTACTTTATGCCATCAAAACATTGATTTTAATTTCTAACAAGTCCCATTCAAATCCCCCGTGTTCCGCCACCTGCTGCACCTTTTCATTCTCCATTGTCCATTGTGATACTGCACTTTACAGCTACAGTTTGCACTGTTTCAATAAATGAAACTAATTTTCTCACCACATCTTTTGATTCATTTTGTCCAGCATTTGCAAGCTGGAGACTCTCTGTCAGAGCCATATATTGTATAATGGATGCTTTCAGTTTTCAGTTGAATTAATTCAATCCAAGTCAATGGAACACTCACAAGATGTCACCAAAATCACACTGTCCCTTTAAAATCTTTCAGAAAATGATATAAGTGTATCGAATTATATCGAATCGTATCGAATCGTATCGTTGGCTGAATATCGTGATATATATCGTATCGTTGGCTGAATATCGTGTATCGTATCGTATCGTGAGATTAGTGTATCGCCACAGCCCTAGTCGGGACATTACTTCAAATGTAATGGAAATGAAAATAAATGTCCTATAATAAGATCCAGAACGGAAAAACTGAGGGGTCTGAAATTGTTGAAAAATGGTCAAGCATGGCAGTTTTTTGAGTATTTTGAAGTATTATAGCTAAAATATTATTTAGTAGAGGCAGTGAGTTCTGATGTAGCACCTACCTCGGCAGAAAAAAACACTTTCTGACTTAAATTGTCGCTCAACCCATCTTTTGACTCCTCGTGTAAACAAAGCTTGTCTTCTGTAAAAAGCAAAGCAAGGGAATTGCTGGTGGAAATGCCATGGTAACCATTAGTAACCATGTTAACATTTCAGCATTCCACATTAAAGCTGTGCACAAGGAGTTTCTCTCATCAAACGTAGACTACGGTAGGTTTATCATGAGATTTCTTTAGCATCTTAACTCCCTATCAGAATTCAGAAATGTGAACTTTACATTTCTGTCTGTTGAACAGCCATCTTTTAATCCTTAATATTGCATGTAAAATCAACCAACCAGGATAATCTGCATTTATTCATTCTATGTATTAATGATCTATCAATTGCAAGCTTGACAGGCTAATTTGGAAAAGCATGTGTGTGTCTTTACACACTACCTCATTTGGAGAAGAAAACTGAATAGATTAGAGTAGAGATGTCATGTTGGATGAACACATTCCTGCAGTTTGTCTGAGACAGTGGCACGCGTCTCCTCCCTGCCCCTTCCTCTCTCTCAGATATAATTGCCTGAGCTCTGGCATCGGTCCAGGATGTTTTGCGATTTTATCAGCTTGTTTTTGCCACGCCTCATCAGCATTCCTGCCCTGGCTAATGAAACTACAGCACACACCCACATAGGCAGGAACACTTTCATATACATCCATCTTACAGTCTATAGACGCAAGAAGCAAACACATGCGTACAATCATACGTTAAAAGATTGAGCAAATTGTGTCAAATATAAATACAATCTAATAATATACATGTATTGCAATTAGATTTAACAAAGGTTACTCATGTTGATGTGATCCAGTTTGATGTTTTAAAGAATACAGCTGGATTGAACCTGAGACAACATAAATCCAAAAGCATGCTGCACGCTTTTGTTTGGCCCAAGGTAATTAGGAAGTCTGTCAACAAGCTAATAACTTCCTGACAACTCCCCCTGAAAAACCACCTCTGCTCCCCTCCCTCCCTCCCTGTTCCCCGGCCACACTTCCTCTTCGCCCTGCTGTGCCAGCTATCTTCCTTTTTACATTCATCATCTCGGATTTCTTCAACGGTTTATTAATTTCCTCTCTACTAAGACCTTGTGTTTTATCTTTTCATGTTCTTTCTTCTTTAAAATAATTCTTGATTCTCTCTTCTAGACCATCAACGTGTATGTTAGAACCAATTCCAACTAAGCCAGAGGTGCCCAGTACGTCGGGCAATGCTGGTAGATTGCGAGTCATTCATAAAAATAAAAAATCCAGCTCCGTTAAAATAGACAAGACAGGTTTTGATCCCTCCTCCCTTGGCCTCCCTGCCACTTAATTCAGGAGTTTACTTGATTGACAGAAAAAGCGACCTATCGCTTTCCAGTCTGTTAACCCAGAATACAAAGCGATACAAAATCAGTCAAGTGCCGGGAAAACTCAAATTAAATTAAAGAGACAAACAAGAGACAAACAACAAAATGAGTGCAGGACCGAGCAAGAAGCTAAAAACATACCACTTCCACCCAGAATGGGAGAAAGAATATTTTGTTGTGATGTCACATTCAAAGGTTATTTGCCTTATTTGTAAAGCAGTCGCTCTGCCAAAGAAAGGTAACGTGAGGAGAGGCATTATCGAGTGTTCACAAGGCATATGACAGCGACTTCCCTCCGAGTAGCGAGTTGAGAAAGCGAAAGGTCATGTATTATTGCTACACAAACATTATCTCGCAGTCTTAAGTGTCGCCAACTCGTTTCTAATATGCAAAAAGACAAAAAAATTGCAAATATGGTCGGTGTATTTTCGATCTCTCCGATCCAGACTAGATCTCTCTCCTCCGTGTGCGAGGGGGGCGGGGCAGTTTACACACACGCAGCTGCTCCATGCAGCAACACACGGCGGGGATGGCGGAGAGAAGCGCTCCAAGGTGTGGTTAAATGTTACCCGTCTTGAGGTGGACAATGCTCGTTGTCAAGAGTGTTTAGCATGTGAGGGCGGTAACACGAGCAATTTGTCTAAACATTTAGCAAAAGTGCACCACATTCAGACGGAGGAATGCACCGGGTTCGACTGTCTTTCTCGTAGCTTTGTAGCCCCATCCACGAGTAACGTTTCCACGTCAGGTGTTATGTATGCTAGCAGCAACACACGGAGTTAACTCAATTATACAAACATGGGTTAATGATTAGAGGTAACTGAGTTACTCTTTATTTTGTTAAAGTTTCAGCTATTCTGTTTACAGTTCTGTCATCAGATTATTTAATATGATTTGTTAAAACATTGTTGTTTCTTTTGATGTGAAATATTATTTAATTTAAATAAAAAGCAATGTTAATGTTGTAAACAATTTGTTAAGTTAATTTAATAATATATGTATTTTTGAATCAAGTATTCATCTTTGTCTTCATTGCTAGTTTCCACATGCCTAAAACAACCTCAAGCTAAATCTAAAAGTTGATGGCTAAATAAGAGCGTTTGAGAAATTGTGCAAGGCATACAGTAACAGTCCGAATAGTCGATTAATTGTTTGTTTGATTAATCGATAGATTAATCGATTATCAAATTAGTCGTTTGTTGCAGCCCTATTGTAGTTATCCCATGTATATATAAAACGTGTTATTCAGCAACCCTTGCAATTTGGGATTTTATTTTTGGTTGGTAGACCTCGGTGAGCTCGTCATTTCAAAAGTAGCTCACCAGCCAAAAAAGTGTGGGCACCCCTGAACTAAGCTGTTGAAGGAAGTGTTTCCATTAATTAGCACTTCTTTATTAAATATTATGAATATGTCTTTATTAGCAGGCTATGTTCCACAATCATTCAAAGTAGCAGTGATAAAACCGCTTCTTAAAAAGCACAACCTCGATCCAGAGGTTTTAGCCAACTATAGACCTATTTCTAATCTTCCGTTCCTCTCAAATATTCTTGAGAAAGCAGTCGCAAAACAGTTGTGTGATTACTTAAAAAATAAAATGATTTATTTGAAGGTTTTCAGTCTGGCTTTAGAACACATCATAGCACAGAGACAGCTCTGGTTAAAGTCACAAATGATATTCTAATAGCCTCAGACAAAGGACTTGTCTCTATTCTTGTTTTGCTCGATCTCAGTGCTGCATTTGATACTATCGACCATGATATCCTATTGCAAAGACTAGAGCACTTAGTTGGCATACAGGGAACTGCTTTAGGCTGGTTTAGGTCCTATCTATCTGAACGTTCTCAGTTTGTACGTGTCAACGATGAATCTTCCACGCAAACCAAAGTTAGCCATGGAGTGCCACAGGGCTTAGTGCTCGGACCTATTTTGTTCACATTATATATGCTTCCGTTAGACAATATTATAAGGAATCATTCTGTAAACTTTCATTGTTATGCGGATGATACTCAACTATATTTATCAATCAAGTCTGATGAAATTAATCATCTAAATAAAATTCAAGACTGCCTCAAGGACTTAAAAACGTGGATGACCTTAAACTTTTTGATGTTAAACACGACCAAAGTTATTGTACTCGGCCCAAAGAATCTACGAAACAAACTATATAAAGATATACTAACTATGGATGGCATTAATTTGGCCTCCAGTGAGACTGTAAGGAATCTTGGTGTTATATTTGATCAGGATTTATCCTTTAACGCCCACATAAAATCAATTTCAAGGACCGCCTACTTCCATCTATGTAACATTGCAAAAATCAGGCATATCTTGCCTCAAAACGATGCAGAGAAACTAGTCCATGCATTTGTTACTTCAAGGCTGGATTATTGTAACTCCTTATAATCAGGGAGTACCAAGAAGTCAGTCAAGTCGCTTCAGCTGATTCAAAATGCTGCAGCTCGTGTACTAACCAGAGTTAGGAAAAGGGACCACATTACTCCTGTTCTGGCTGCCTTACACTGGCTCCCTATATAACACAGGATAGAATTTAAAATTCTTCTTCTCGCCTACAAAGCCCTTAATGGGCAGGCGCCATCTTACCTTAAATAACTCATTATACCCTACTGTCCTACTAGGGCATTGCGTTCCAAGAATGCAGGGTTGTTGGTTGTTCCTAGAGTCTCTAAAAGTGCAATGGGAGCCAGAGTCTTTTCTTATCAAGCTCCACATTTGTGGAATCAGCTTCCAGTTTGTGACATGTTTTACACCGCTGTGGGAACTCCTAACAAAGCAGCCAATAAATAGGACTGCCAGTGTCAGTTAGATACAGTGGATGCGCGCAGGAACACATAAGATTAAAATAATGTTTTGAATACAAGCAGCATACTTTCTAGGCAGGATGAAGCAGATAGGGATGAGGGGGAGAGGTAGAGAGTCAGGGAGAAAGCTGCCTTTGTGAACATTTAAAAACATGATTTGCCTAGCACTGGGGGGTTGGGGATTAGGGAGTGGACAGCTCTACACAAACACATCCCTGCTTTCTAATCCTGGAACACATTAACAGCCATAATTACACGGCTACAACAGATTAGTGTTACAGGGAAATGACGGAATGATGGGAAGAGACTGAGGAAAAAAACAGAAACAAACACATAAGAGAAGAAGAGACGAGAGGGAGCAATTAAGGTGATACGTAAATCCATTCCAGAAAAAAAGGAGGAGAAAGAAGTTGATGAGGAGGCAAAAGCAGGTGTGAAAAATCAAATAGAATACCTAAAATATTAAGCAACTTATTAGTAAAAAGGAGAAAGAAGGACTAGCTATCAAAAAGAGGGAAGAAAGAGGGCGGAAGGCCAAGTAAAAACAGAAGTTACAAAGGGGAATGTAAACAGTCAGAGGAGGGGAGACTGAAGTGCTGACAAATGTGTGGGAGAGAGAAAGACAACAGAGGAAGAAGATAAGGAAGAAGAGCCAAAACACACACAGCGTGCATGTGTTTAACAAGGCTGTTCAATCACACAAACAGGAAGCAAAGCATTGAAACACCCCGAGAGCTAATCGATAGAGCAGGGAGGTGCATCATTACACAAACCGCTGCTGCAGGAGAACACACCTGGAGCACTCACTTCGCTCTCAGTGAACATCGATAACACCTCAAATGTTGCTGCGCTAGTGTGAGAGTTAGAATGTAAACTGTACTGTAACATGGCGGGCATTACATTTGATTGATCTGACACTTTTATGCCAAGCATTAAACGTTTTATTTTTGAAGTAAGACTACAATTTAAAATAACTTTTTGCTAAGAAATCATTCAATATATATCTCCTGGTTTTTGTTTGGAATTGTGTATTAATTCAAACATTTACATTTTCAGAGCAGACAATGATCAAATGTGCCACCAACCAATGCCATTAACCCTGTTTGCACATTACCAGGAGCTTTTTGGAATGCAGTTGTTTTTCAATGTTATCAGTACCACTTGTGCTTTTCCTACAACATAGCAAAATGTCTGCTTTGATAAAGCAGGCCCTCAGATGTCAATCAACAGCTTCTAATGGAAGCACCCACGCTTAGAGCTTACATACATTACCTTTTTACATGATATATACTGTTAGTTTGAAGTCTGTACAATACTTTCTGCAAGTCGGGACTTCTTGGCAGAACACAAATATTTTAATCAGAATGGTATACACATACTGTACTGCTATTTGGATACTGCACTAGTCTATTGCAATTTTGAAACAATTACGATTATTTACGCAGCCCTAATTTAAACTATGAATCTATACTTCTAGGCGGAACAGAGTCATCTCATAAAGCAGAACAGGAGGTGAATAAGGAAGTGTTTAAAGAGGAAGAAGGGATCAAATGAAAGGGAAGCGAGAGTTCTGGCTATGTAGAAAGGGAAGAGGTGATGTACTTGTGAGCATAAAATGATGATAAATTATATAGAGGGGTTAAAAACAAGGAGTTTGGAGGCTGATATATGGGTAGATGAAAGCAAAAGTGTGGAGAGAGCAAAAAAAAGAAGAGGTTGAAAAGAAAAGAGTTCTCCGAAGGCTCTGTCTGTCTAGCAAAAACACAAACACAGCTTCTCCCCTTCAACCCCAACCGAGGCCATCTATATATATGACTGGTGTGCTCTTTGAATAATGGAGCCAATATGGAGAGAGTCACTGAGAAGATTTGGTCGTCATGAGGTTTCTGCCCCAGGAGCAGCACGGGGAATCAACAGCAGTCATAAAGGAACCACAAAAGAGTCTCATTTACATTTTACACTGTAGAAGTGGAAACGACTCATGCCTGCTCCTGTCTGGACCATCACAATTCACATCAGATATGCTTTTAATCTTTTATACAGCAATTATGGAGAACTGGACCTCCATGGCTTTGTCTAATTTCCCAAGACTTTGAGGTGTGATAATCATATGGCCCTTTTCATGATATAAAAATGACAGAGCATTCGATTATTCTTTTATGACTTGGAGGAAAACCTCAGATATTATGAAAAGCGCTGTTTCATAAAAAGTAATCTCGCCTTTTTTATCAGTCTTTCAGGAGTTTATAAAAATGTTACTATTTTTTCAGGAAAGTATTTCTAACAATGAATAATGTAGCCAAATGGTGGCTCGAAGGTCAAATAGACTTAAAACCACATGTGTTCATGTTCTATTCGTGTTCTTGGAAATGACCTATTTTGTTTCAATGAAAATGAAACTGATTGCCGAAACATTAAATAAATACAAAAACTGCCTAAGGTGTAGTAAAAGGTAAGTACATGTTGAGATGTAACTGCCGATGTTTCAGTAGAACGTTAGTTATAAAGCAAAGTACTATTTGACTCGCAATAACTGTACACTTTTTGGTAGTACCAGTCCCAAAAAAATCTCAAGTAACACCCGCTGCATAGTGCATACATCTTTTATTTTCTAATGTAGGCATTTACTCAAATAACAATATATTTTAGAATATAGCAATATTCAATCATCCAATATGCATATCCCTAAACAACTTTTTTTACTGATGTTGGTGCATTAACCAAATCCTTTTTTGTTTGAAATGATAATAAATACTGTTGCCTTTGGAGCAGCTATAACAATATACACATGTATGTGTCACAACATAGGCCAAGTGTCATACTGATTATTTTTTTAATTATTTAAATGTTACCTGTTCGAGGAGTTTTCTGTATCTCTGCGTGGCTTGCTGGATGAGGTCCCTCACAGTCCACCCCTCCTTGCAGGGCACCACCACACCTGTCTGCCCAAATGTCACCGTCACCTTCATCATAGCACTCTCCTCTTCATCCAAGATGCAGACCCTCGGGATGTGGGTGATGAATAAAGATGATAACTATGCAGGAAGGCTCCAAACCGCAGTATGTCCTTCAGAATGTCTTAATAAAGTGGCAGGGATGGTTGAAGAACGTCTCAAAGTGGTCCAGAGTCAGTAAAGCTATTTTCTAATAACAGTCTGTCCATGACATGTCCACTGACTTCCACAATTCAATGTAGTAATAATGACATGCGTAGGTACATCCGGGTTTTTACATTACTTTCTCATGCTATAGTCATGAGAGTTATCATCTATGTACATGTCCTCAAGTGGTACTACCATTGGTCCATGTATTAACTTTCAGTTTCCAGAAAAGTTAAAACAATACAGTAGTGTTTTCATGTTGGAGATAAACGAGAAATGTGTAATTTCTCAGAGTTTTACCTCACGTTAACTGCACTTCACAGAGGCTAGCAGTCTACCAGCTAGCTCTACTTTGCTAAAAAAAAAAATGATTAGCTTGATAGTGTAACCTGGTCCGGGCTAAGATAACAAGCCAAGGATGAAAGCGGTTCAGTTTGCCTCAAGCATTAACTATCCTCACGACGCTTTGCCAATACATTAGTCATTGTGTTACTAGGTGTTTTGGGGTAAATACAAACGTTTATCTTATCCTATTAACTTTTATATCAGCGAGTCGAGTCCTGCGCTAGCTAATGTTAGCCACCTTAGCTGAACTTTGGAGGGAGGGATGCAGTCGCTCGGGCATCACTCCAGAAGTTTTTCCACTCGCTACTTTCCTTCTTCCATGCGGTGAGTGGCATTCACTTCATCACCGACACACAAAGTACGGCAACGAACCCGTTATTTTTCACTTACGATGACAAGCCGTAGGAGAAGTTAAATAGTAACACAGACTATGGAACTGTGTGTTGGAAAAGTTTGGAGATTCCTTCACTGCCGTCCGCTCCTGGCCAGTTTCTGACCAGCTCCTCCACCGCTTGTTGCTGTCACTTTCTTAAAGGGGAAGTACTCCAGTTATTGCGAGGATAAAAGTTCGGAGAAGTATACACTATTGATGTAGTATACACATTATCAGCTAAAGTTACAGCAAGTTATGGTGTGCAGGAAAACAAAAGTGCAGTAAATTCAATTCAAAATAGCTTTCAGTATGATTGACCATAATGACATACAGTAGGTATTGCCAAAGCTCTGTACAGTTGCAACATCTATACAGAAACGTACTGCTATGTTCATAAACAACCTGAACAGAAACAAGAACAACATGTTTCCTTTAAAATGAACATCAGGAATTAAAGGAACAAATAAATAATAATAATAATTGCTGAGTCCATTTATATAATACATTAATAAGAAAATAATAATAATAGACTGCGATGTGAGACATGGTGGGCAGAAAATCAAATAGACTAGTGATTGAAGAGTGATTGAAGTTTCTCTTTGTTCTTTTGTTTAACTGTAAAGAATCAGAATCAAAAATCCTTTATTACTCCCAAATAACAATGTACATTTACAATTACAATACATTTTTACAGCAAAAGTGGCATAAAAGCAAAAGTGGCTGCAGGTAATAAAAAAAAAGGCATCATGCAATAATACAGAATATATATATTATGTATATTAATACACTGAACAAAAATATAAACGCAACACTTTTGTTTTTGCTCCCATTTTTCATGAGATGAACTCAAAGTTCTAAAACATTTTCTATACACAAAATAACCATTTCTCTCAAATATTGTTCACAAATCTGAAAAAATCTGTGATAGTGAGCACTTCTCCTTTGCCGAGATAATCCATCCCACCTCACAGGTGTGGCATATCAAGATGCTGATTAGACAGCATGATTATTGCACAGGTGTGCCTTACGCTGGCCACAATAAAAGGCCACTCTGAAACGTGCATTTTTTCTTTATTGGGGGGGTCCGAAAACCAGTCAGTATCTGGTGTGAGGGGTAGGGTTAGGGGTAGGGGTAGGGTTAGGGTTAGGGTAATGTTGTGAATCGAGTGGCCCATGGTGGTGGTGGGGTTATGGTATGGGCAGGCGTATGTTATGGACGACGAAAAACAGGCCACTCGATTCACAACATTACCCTAACCCTAACCCTACCCCTCACACCAGATACTGACTGGTTTTCGGACCCCCTCAGACCCCCCCAATAAAGGAAAAATGCACGTTTCAGAGTGGCCTTTTATTGTGGCCAGCCTAAGGCACACCTGTGCACAGCCATGTTTCTACAGTTTTTAACCCTTGTAAAACCTAGAGTTAGCATGTACTTAGCAACAAATACAACAGACTTTAGGGTATACCGTATAACCATTGTTGTTGCAGTCATAATATTAACGGGATCCATATTCATACAGCAGACAGTGAAATTGGTGTCGTTACCTAATCAAATCCCATGAAAATCTTTTTCTGGTTGATGCCAGCTCAGCATTTTAATGTTGAAAAGCCAACAAAAATATTTACAAAACATTTCAGTTTTTCACAGTTTGATTCATCTTCAAAGGGGAAACCCCTCCTTTGAGGTGGAGTTTGGCTGTGTAATTAGCAGCTCAAATATGCATGTGTATGTCTGCTAATTGATTTGGGCTAGGTTTAGTTTCTGGGTCACTTAATTCCATTGCTTCTAATGAACCCCATGGGAGGAGGAACATTGTGGATGCATGCATTTTTTCCCCTCTTTTATTTTGGTGAAAGTTTGAAAGTAAGAATTACACTTGATAATCATTTAGGACATGAGATTTCATATTATTGCATTCACTGCAAAGGAGTAAGAAGCAAGCTAAAGTATTCAGAACTCATATGATTGTCTTATTATTATATGCTGCTGCAGATTTTATATAGGGTACAGGGCAATGTTTAAATAGTCATTCACAATAAAAAAGTACTCAGACTAAACTAATAATTTTGAGGTCAACCACATCTTTAAAGTGAAATTCTTTTTTTAAAAGCAGTATTGTGCTGCATAAATACTTCATTACATTCATTCATGCTATGTTAAACCGCATACTGCTATAGCATAGCAGTATGCACTCAAAATAGTTACCTCCTTTTAAAAGAAGGTAATTGTAACCTTGTGTGAATTATAACAACTCAACCTTGCCAAATAAAACAAAATATTGAAAAATGTAATTAACAAATTAATTGTTCTGCACCTTTCAAAACCATTAAAACTAACTGCTAAAACACAATTCCTCATATACTGTAGACACACCTGTATTCAAACCTCGATCCATATGGTTGCTCATCCCCCTCTTTACCCCATATGGTAAATTCCTAACCTCAGCAGTGCTCTGTGTCATGCCTCCTCCATTATGAACTGTGGAGAACATGCTAGGATGTGAATGCTCCCCTGCTGTTGGGCCAGATGCATCCAGACCCTGGCAAACAAATCAATATGTGTAGTAGAACATGTTCTGCTTTTTTAAAAAAAGAAAAGGGAAAATTAAAGGGTGCAGTGGGGGATAGCAGAGTATTATAAGATGCTTGAATGGAAATACACAGGGTGCACATACAGCTCATATTCTACATGAAAGCACTCAATTACATGGACACATATTCCTTTGTCCCTCCAAAAGTCGCTCCATCACCTCCTACTCCTGAAATATCTCGGAATATAATGTACCTTTATTTTTCACATGTATAATCGATCATACTTTTAAAATCACCCTGGGCATCACAAGGCATTCAGAATTAAGAATGGGGGGGAGAGGCACATCACAGGATGCCAGGGGGCCACATACACAATAATAACTCATGCCCCAACTATCATTCCATGGAAATAATGTTGATGTATATACTCCCTTCCTGGGGGTCAGCATATTAAAAGGTAAAATACTATATTTAGTGTCACAGAAAGCAGAGTACGGTGGACCAAAAAGCAGGAGACAGGAACTTTTAACACCAAATACCTTTAATTCAGGCTTGGTCGGGTCAAAACAAGGCAAAACAGAACAGCACTTCCCTGTGCACAAAACAATTAAGAATCCAACAGTTTCTAATCAGAAAACCAGGACTTTAATAGAAGCTGAACTAATGAGGGGATACAGTGCAGGTGGAGAGGTCGTGTTGATGCAGGTATAATGGGGAACAAGGGAAACTAATTAGAACAATCTAAACAGGTGGGAAAACACAAAAAGACAGGAACTAACAACAGACAGATTTAGAAAAATAAAAAATAAAAAAAGGAAACTGATAAACTTAACACTAGGATTATGACGTTTACATTATTGTATTTTATTGAGAAGATACTGTACACGTGCAATACTGTAGGCACTAAGGGTGTGCTTACTGGGTTGCTAGTGGTCTGTAGAACTTCTATGAAAATACCTTGATTAAAGAACCCTAACCTATTTAGTTCCTCTGACTTATCATATACTGTATAAGCAACATGTTCACATTCACCATCTTTATTGACTCTATTTTTTCAAGTATGTTTATTGGATATTGAACAACACACAAATGTCCAGATATCATGTCTATATAGAGTCAACTATAACATTCTTAGAGAGTAACCAAACCTCTACAGAATAAATATTAAAACAATTTGGTAAGAACAATTCAAAGCCTTGTATTAACATAACAGATGTTAAGGTCAAACATACTTTCTGTGGGTTCCATGCTCACAAGGAAAAGGGGTTAAGTATAGGAAGAGCTGAACAAAATGTTCATGTGGTTCTTGTAGAGAGTATACCAACCTTTGTTCTTTACAGATGGAAAATGGGTGTCATTTTGGAACGTTATATTACATCTTGGCAATTTAGGGATAACTGTTAGCTCCATGCTTCATGTATCAAAGATATTTCTACTTTGTTAGAGTGGAAAAGTAGGTGTACTATAAATAGTTCTCTTGCCAAATGTAATACAACATGGGGATATATTTTGCATATGGGTTGGTTGACATATGATTATGTCTAACTGCTTAAATGAACCTTCGTATTATATTTTGTATACAATGCGACTTGTATTTCTGTCTATGGTTGTGACGGGGCGACCAGCATCTATGTTTTCCGTCTTTTTTTCGTGTGTTAGTTTTCAATGAAAAGTTTGTGCTGTAACGAAAGAGTATCAAAGTGTCCTATTTCAATGTTAATGTTTTCAATATTCTTTTACTTATTTATTGTATTTGTTCTTTCTGATTCTTCATTATTATTTTGTCTGCTCACATTACTTAGCCTGCTCTGTGTTGCATTCCAAATCTCTAAATCTCATCAATAAATTTGATTAAAAAAATAAATCCAGCCGAGATAGAATGCTATACCCCGGTGCTCAACATGTTATATGTCACTGAAAGATTTGTCCTACACCCTGCAGACTGGTCTTGCATGTGAGTGTGTCGGGGGGCACGTGTTCGCCCTCAGATACAGACAGATCGATAGGAGGACTTGTCAGTCGGAGATTTCGATCAGTCCACTCTCCAAAATCCTCGGTCGCCCGTACACACATACCAATGGTCACAGCCAATATCCCACTGCACTGTAGGAGCATATCAGGCTGTCAATAGCACTGCATGTTTTAACACACACCCACACCCACACCCACACCCCCCCCCCCACACACACACACAAGTAATAACAAAGCCGTTGATCATCACTTGTCCGTGCAGAGATCTTCAATGTGTCACATGTGTAGTTGCCATGCTTCTATCCAGGGAAGAGTATAAACCATTTATAGCTCAACTGGGGATCTTGGAATTAAAGATGGATAAGGCTAATATGGATGGGTGGATGGTGGAATGGATGGATGGATGGATGGATGGACAAAGGGATGGATGGATGGATGGACAAAGGGATGGATGGATGGATGGATGGATGGATGGATGGATGGATGGATGGATGATTAAATGGGAAAATACTAAGCAAAGTCAAATTATTTACCAATTCTGAAAATGTTCCACTGTTTGGGTTTGATAGTCTATAAACATTGACAGACGATGCATTGCAACTGCAGTGAATGATTTAAGCATATGATTACAGAGTAAATACAAATTAAGTGATTTCAAGCCATGGAAGTTAATGTTACTAAATTAAAATGGTCTCTGTTTATAGAAATGTGTGTGATCCAAATATTAACTGTGCTCCTTTGAACTTATCATTCAAAGCGTTTCAGGATTTGTTCCATTTTAAATGCCAGACAGATTTAGGGAACAGTTTGACATTTTGTGCCCCAAATGTGTCCACATGTCTTATAAAAAAATGTCTATGCCAATTTCAAATGGTTTACATACTTCAGGCCTCCTCAGAGACTTTTGTATTATAACAAAAACAATTTTAGGGCCAGATTGCCAAACAACAACAACAACCACAACAAAAGACTGTCAAAATGATAGACTAGAGCTGAATTTAGGAGGGTGACCTTGTAATCCACCAGACTACTGGCTCTAAACTTGGCAAATGGAAGGAGAGGTTGTATGGACAAAAAACAAACATGCACAAATGGCTCACTTAGGGAAAGTCAAACAATGACTAAAGTTTTACCACGGAACAGAAAAATGCTGCAAAACAAACAGAAAATGAGAGAATAAAAATGTCTTTGGTGTGAACACCTCAGAGAATTTGAGAAAACATAACTCTTGTGTAAGGAGCAGCGCCAATGGTGACTCGAAACCTAAGAAAACAAAACAATGTTACTTTTGCTTACATTACAGGGAAACAAATGTCTATGAGTAAGATTTCCCGTGAACATTGCCAACATTTCGATGATATTTTTGGAAATAAGACAGAAATATACAAGACAAGCATACTAGTGTAGTCAAGATCAAGACATTCAGAATAAAAGAAAAAAACAATGGGTTCTACATTTACCTCAGATTAATGTATACCCCTTGTGTGACAATGACAAAATATGTGTTATATAACTTATTATAGTAAGATTTAGCTTTGTAATTTCACAGCAGAATTATAAAAGGAATGTCTACACCTGTACAGATACACATGTACACATACACACACACACACACACACACACCTCTGGCTAATAGCTCAATTAACACACTGTCACGTCAGAAAATGTGGGCGCAAAGGATTTACCTGTCTCTAAGGAGGATGGCGAGAGGGGGGAAGTAATTGATACTATATTTCACGGAAAGCTACTTTGAAAACTAATTATGTGTATATAACAAGCAGGGAATTACTCCAACAGCTCCTATTAGTTGTGTTGACCGGGAGGTGTGTGCGTGTGTGTGTGTGTGTGTGTGTGTGTGTGTGTGTGTGTGTGTGTGTGTGTGTGTGTGTGTGTGTGTGTGTGTGTGTGTGTGTGTGTGTGTGTGTGTGTGTGTGTGTGTGTGTGTGTGTGTGTGTGTGCCTGCATGTGTGTGTGTTTTGTGATGTTACTGGGCTGTGATCTCTCCATTCGCCACTGATGTCACAGTACCAAGTTGCAATACATCAAGGCAGTCTGTGACTCAACTGGGAACATACACCCTGGGAAGTGATCTTTATTTCAGTTTTTATGTAATGTACTCCTAGAAATGTACATTTTACACCAAAATCAATAGTAAAGTGCTTCAGGATAGAATTAAAATGGTCTTGTTTATGGAGATGTGTTTGTGCATATCCAAACAGATATGTATTTAAAGCTATGGGAAAAGAAAAGGACGGAAGTAGAAAACTAAATGTGCAATTGCATATTGTTTTGAATAAATGTCAGCAATTTCAGTCCCACCTTACCTGTGATATTATGATTACCTGTGGCTTTTATTTATTTTGTATTCAATAAAAAAACGAATGTATAAGACTCTCAATGTAATACGACCTAAGGTGAAAGTGATAATCTTTAAGAAATATGTAGGTCATTTATTTTTCAATAGACTCAGTATTTTCTTTTGAGAAATATGTACTGTCTCTTAAGCAAACGCTATACTCAAACAACAGTAAGTAGTACACCTATTGGAGACTATTTTCATAACTGGAATACTACACATTGGTGGATTATATGTATTCAGGAAAGCAGGACGATATATTGTGTAGAAATGCATCAATTTTCATCAAAAATGAAGAGGCTTGTCAGCCAGTGCAATGTTCTGGTCATTGATGTGATTTTAATAGTTAAAAGTGGAGCTCTATGGCAAGGAGAAAAAATCTATCAGGCTACAACTGCAACATTAGATTAAATCCTTTGATGCTTTTGTTCTTCTGTTGATGATACGGAAAATGTTGAATATTACCCGCCTGGTCCTTTAAATCAATACATTCAGTCGTATTTGCCTTTTCAGAGCCATAAGAATGTGATGAATAGAGCGATGGAATGGGCAGCAGTCTAACTCTGAATTGGATTCAGTGGAATTGCAGACCAAAAGACCAACGGGTTCACGCCCTCTATCTCCTTCCCCTCTCTTTTACAACAAATATGACATTTTCAATGCATGAAGCAATTTAATCTCCCTCTCTTCTATGAAAACGCCTGTAAATGAGCGTCTGTGAAATTAAGGAGATCGCCCAGAGATTGGTCAGCCTGTCGATCTCTCTCCTTCTCTCTCTTTCTTTGGCTCCGTCCCGTCTCCCTCTAATACAAAATATAAGATATTATCAATGCATGAAGCAATTTAATCTCTTTCCCTCCGCTCCCTCTCTCTCCCTCTCTTATGAAAACGTCTGTAAATGAGTGTCTGTGAAATTAAGTGGGAGATCGTTCTGTTTTTCTCCGAGGTCAGTCTCTCTTTCTCTGTCTCCCTCTGCCTCTGTGATCAGTCCATTTGTCAGAGGTCAAACTTTTTTCCCTTCTGGGTGCAGCATTCTGCCTGCCAAACATTCCCCATTACTGTATGTAAATTCATTGATTGCAAACCCATAACTACATCATACTTATACTTTGACCCCTCTTATCCAGCCCACATGCACACTATCACCCCCTCTGCCCTCATGCAAATGAGAAACAAATAAATAAATAATTAAATATACAAGCTTTTTATGTCCTGGGCAAATCCTCAGAGAGGAATGAGAGAATACAGAAAATGAGGAAATACAGAGAGATAGACCGAATGAAAGAATGTTGTGAAGGGTATAAGGAAAGATGGGGCTTATGGGGGCTTACAAAAGGCAATGCAAAAAAAGAGATGATAGCAGACTGACTGCCTGAATGAAATCAGGGTTTCTCAGAAAAACAGAATAAGATGCAGGGAAAAACATCCTTTTGTTATGTTAAACACGCCATCTCATTGGAAATGTCTTGGCCTGCTTTATTCATCCTAGCATTGTCATCACAAATAATAGTGGAGATTGACAGACTCTTGCTTTGGATTAATTCCCAAGAGGTTCAAAGAATTGTATACAGATTGCAATGTGTTGATGCCCCTTAAACTGGAGAATAATATGTATTATGCACTTCTAGCTATCCACCTACTGTAAGTGTGCAAACTTAAGCTGTCTTGGTAAAGGCAACAGTTGCAAATAATTGTTCATTGTGTGCTTCCTGTATGCAAATGGAAACTTCCTTTCAAGTATGGATGTGCATTGCTAAAGATCAACAGTACAATAAAAAAGCAAGTCATGCAACATTGACAGGAACGTTTGCCTCTGCTTCACACAATACAGTACACAAACACTTTTCCTAAAAAACACAAGTTAAACAACAGTTAAGCATTAAAGCTGCCATTCTCAAGACATTTGCCTAAAATAAATGACAGCCTTAGTAAAGGCTTAGTTTCATCAACAGAAATAAATGAACTGTACAATCCAATGTTAAGACATTACACTTTAGATATTTCTCAAGATTAGGAACAAACATACAGTGGGATTCTATGAGTTGTGGCAAGTGCTCCCCCTAGAGTTTCCTGGGATACATTTCAGTCTCTACCTTCTCTCTGTTACGGTTGAGTGAAGGAAGCAGGACCCAAATGCAGATAACTCAGATTAACCTTTATTTCAAGGATACTGAAAAAATAAATTTGACAAAACAGAACACTCACCGGTGAACTCAGTCACAAACAAAAGACGAACCAACACTGAACACAGGAAGAGACAAGACTAAATACAGGGAGGGGTAATCACAGGACGAGAAACAGCCGGGCAGGGGAGGAGAAACACAAGGGCCACAGGTGAACACAATCAGACACACCAGGGAAACTAACGACAGGGAGGAAAAACACAGGGAGAGGGACCAGACAATACACAAGGAGGAAAACAAGACAGGGAGAACCAAACAGCAAAATAAACCTAAACATACAAAACTACAAACGTGACATAACATGAGAATCGTGACAGAACGCCCCACTCAAGGGACAGATTCCAGACGTCCCTAAAAAAAAACCCACAAAAGTCCAAAACCTCAAGCAGGGTGGGTGGAGGGGGTCTGGAGGACGGGTTTTGGGCTGCCAGCCCAGGAGCACAGCGGAGGGCCCGGAAGGGATCTCGGGCAGACGGCCCGGGGGCAAGGCAGAAGCCGAGAAGGGGGACTCGGGCGGACGGCCCAGGGGCAAGGCAGAGTCCATGGTGGGGGTCTCGGGTTGACGGCCCGGGTGCAAGAGTCCATGGTGGGGGTCTCGGGCGGATGGCCCGGGGGCAAGGCAGAGACCATAGAGGGGCAAAGACCACAGCGGGCAAACTCAGGGGGCCGAGCATGAGGGCGAAGGCAGCAGCAGGAAGAGTCAGGGGGCCGGGCCCGAGGGCGAAGACCGCAGTACTCAGGGAGCCGGTCTCTCAGGGGGCCGGGCTCGAGGGCGAAGACCGCAGTACTCAGGGGGCCGGGCTCAAAGGCGAAGACCGCGGCTCTCAGGGGGGCGGGCTCGAGGGCGAAGCAGGCGGTGACGGAACAACTCCGGAGGACGGGCAGGAAGGCGCTGACGGGACAGCTCCAGAGGCCGGGCAGGAACCGGAGCCGGTGGGACAGGCTTCGGCAGGATCCCCCACGGAAGAGGACTAGGATTTGCCAGGACCCCCGGCGGAAGAGTTGTCGGTGGGACCCCCAGAGACACAGGACACAGGGTTGGCAGGACCCCCGGCAGAAGAGTAGTCGGCGGGACCTCCAACGGCGCAGGAGATAAGATTGGCAGGACCCCCGGCAGAGGAGTAGTCGGCAGGACCTCCAACGGGACAGGACATAGGGTTGGCAGGACCCGCGGCAGGAGAGTAGTCGGCGGGACCTCCAACGGGACAGGACATGGAGTTGGCAGGACCCCCGGCAGGAGAGCAGTCGGCGGGACCTCCAACGGCACAGGACACAGGGTTGGCAGGACCCCCGGCAGAAGAGTAGTCGGCGGGGCCTCCAACGGCACAGGACACAGGGTTGGCAGGACCCCCGGCAGAAGAGTAGTCGGCGGGATCCCAACAGGACAGGACATGGAGTTGGCAGGACCCCGGCAGGAGAGCAGTCGGCGGGACCCCCAACGGGACAGGACATGGAGTTGGCAGGACCCCCAGCGGAACTTCCAATGGCCCTTGAGTAGGGACTTGAGTGGGGACTCGAGAGAGGGCTTGAGAGGAAACTCGAGAGGTGACTCGAGAGAGGGCTTGAGAGGGAACTCGAGAGGTGACTTGAGAGGGAACTTGAGAGGGGACTTGAGAGGTAACTCGAGAGAGGACTTGAGAGAGGACTTGAGAGGGGACTCGAGAAGAGACTCGAGAGGGGACCTCGAGAGGGGACTCGAGAGAGAGGACTTTTTTCGGCCGGAACGCCGACAGGACACGAGGGGCTGGAGTGGACCGAACCACAGACATGACACGGGGAGCTGGCGTCGACCGGAGAGCCAACAGGAGACGAGGAGCTGGAGTCGGCCGGTACGCCGACAGGACACGGGGAGCTGGCCTCGGCCGGAGAGCCAGTACTGGAGCCGAAACCATGGCTGCTGGGGCCAGAACTGGGGTTTGGAACCATGGCTGCTGGGGCCAGAACTGGGGTTTGGAACCATGGCTGCTGGGGCCAGAAACATGGCTGCAGGGGCCAGAAACATGGCTGCAGGGGCTCTGGCTGGTAGCCTGGACCTGGGTCTCCTTCTCTTGGGAGCCTTTTGGAGGCACCGTGGACCTCCAAAAGCCAGACGAGACCCATCAAAAGCGTTCTCGAAAGAAGCTATGTTGGGAACTGTGGCAGGCAGGGGGTTAGCATGCCTGGGGTTAGCAGGCCGGGAAACGCATGTCTGGAGGAAGTCCTAGGTAAGAACTTCACTAACCCTGGTTTCTCTGTTGCCCTCTGGTACGCCTCTGCCAGGGCAGCCCTCTTTTGCTCCGCACTGGTTGCTCCTCTCCATTCACCATAGCTGCAAGCCAGCAAGTAGGTAAATGAATATAACTCCACTTCAAATGTATCATCTGCTGGGTCCATATGTGGTTGGTTCGTACTGTTACGGTTGAGTGAAGGAAGCAGGACCCAAATGCAGATAACTCAGATTAACCTTTATTTCAAGGATAATGAAAAAATTACTTGGACAAAACAGAACACTCACCGGTGAACTCAGTCACAAACAAAAGACGAACCAACACTGAACACAGGAAGAGACAAGACTAAATACAGGGAGGGGTAATCACAGGACGAGAAACAGCCGGGCAGGGGAGGAGAAACACAAGGGCCACAGGTGAACACAATCAGACACACCAGGGAAACTAACGACAGGGAGGAAAAACACAGGGCCCTTTCTCATTTCTCGAACTCCCCTCCTTGACTCCCCTCCTCGACTCCTATCCTCGATACTTAGTCCCGCCCACAGTAGATGCGAGCGGAGGACCGAGGAGAGAGGAGGGGAAGCAGCAGGCGGTTAGAGAAATGAGAACTCCTCTCCTCTGAGCGGTCATTTTAAAGAGACGTCCATTAATGATGACAGAAGGCACAGCAGCCCTCTGTCTGATGGACAGATGTGTTCATGATGACTTATATATTTACTTTGATTCATTCACAGTGCGGTATAATGAGACAATAACAGGCTACAGATGCGGACACGCACACACACCAACCCAGTCTCACGGCATTTCGTGTTCACCAACACGATTTTTAATCTATTGATTCGTGTTCACCATCACGATTTGCCCCTTTTTTTCGTGTTGCACAGCACGATTTAAAAAGCAATGTATTTCTACTGGTAACGTGTTTCGTGCCTGCAGGCTGCAGCACGTCTTTTTCTCCGGTCGGGTCGTGGAAGACCGGAAGCTGTGTGGTTCATAAAAACATCTTCTTACTCAATATCAAGCCACAGTTATTGCTTTTATTTTAAATCGTATCATTTCGGACTTTTGTTGTCGTCTGTGAGGGAAATAAATGGGGCTCAGAGCCTCAGGATACTGAAATCTGTATTTTTTAAATCTTTTTTTCCTTCTAATTTGTTAGTCTTTTCAAAATAACACACTGTTATTTACTCACCAATAACACACAATTATCCTTGCTTTTATTTATTGGTTTAATTCCATAATCTCGGGCTTTTTTGGCGTCCGTCAGGAACTGAATTTCAAAATAAATATAACCGGAAACAGACGTAGGCATTTCGAGCGATTACCCAAGATCCTCAGCTATGATTTTAAGCTCGCTGATTGGATGTGTTAGCCGCAATGCATGCTGGGATTTGGTGTTTATATAAAATGAAATCCGGAAAACATTTTAAAAGTATAAAATAATACTTAATTCCGAGTGCTCTTGCTTTTCTCTTTGAAAGTCATCACATAACGGCATTGTAATACACGGTTCGGCTGCATTACATATTACCGATCTGCCGTGGTTCTTTATTTAGAGAGCCCTGATGAGAAGACCTTTGGAAAAACTGGAAGAAATGGCGCCGAAACTGAATACTTGACGTGGATCATAAATATATCAACAATTAAACAACATCTTCAATTTCTCTTCACACAATACGTCTCCTTGCAGTATCAAAACTAATTCGGCTGACTTTTACATTTGATCTAATTCATAGATAGGTTATATTTACACCATAACGGTGCACAGCTGATATAAAAGGACTGTAGTTTTTAAAGATATTACTGATTTTCTTTGAATGTAAGAATGTAAATACTGAGTCTGAAATAGTATAGCAATATGCTGTAAAATGATGTGAAAGCATGCATAAAACTATACATCTTCAGATATTGTACATACACACTAATAATACAAAGTTATTATGGCTGTGTGCACCTTGTGTGCACCTCCTAGTGGTTAAAGCACGTTATTGAATTATTGTTTTTATGTGTTATATTTGATTAAAAAAATATTAAGAGTACATACTTTCATAGGGGGAAAGTATAAATATAGAAATATAGAATATAAAAAATCAAGAAGATACTATAAGTGATCTCTACAATAAAGATGCAAGATGCAGGATGTACACAGATATTAATAGGAGGAGGTGCAAAACAGAAAAACGGATTCACCTTTATTTAAACATTAAATATTAAATATTAAGCCTGACAAAGTAATTAACATCTAATATATTTCTTTCCTGCAATGTTAACTATGTTGAAGCACTATAACTGATATTATACACATTAATTATACTCTTATGTATGTAGATAGAATAAGAAATGTGCAGAATATGACAGTTTAATGGTGGAGGTACACACATATTGATAGATGTCTTGTAATGCACTGTTGAGGAACCTGTGACCCAAGTTTTTCATTCATTGCATAACTACACCGTAGTTGTGTATGATATGTCAATAAACCTTTGAACATCTTGAAAGGGATGTGCAAAATAGCCATAATATACAGTCTTTAATTAACTATTAGTAGAGAATAACGAGTAATGAATATACTTTATTACTTGTTTCCATTCATGTCAATTGCAGATACATGTTTAGTCTTCTCAAGCACCAACTATCAAATATCTCTCCTGATTGTTGGCACTTGACAATCACCGTACCTGAATTTTACTCAGGTGTAACTAAAGTCTGATTTGAGGGTTGTTTATATTTCACATAATTAATCAGAATCTGCAAAGTAACTCAAATAAATGCAGTGGAGTAAAAATACCAGGTTAACCTCTGAATTGTAGTGGAGTAGAATTACAAAGTAGCAATGAGCTGTCATGTGGGTATACGGCATTAATATAATGCTGCGCATTATGGACACAAGTGATTTCCACCCATTTATTAATTATATGTTTTACATTTGATAACACCAATGTGTTTAATAATGGCAACTTCTAATTGTGGGAAAAACGAAAACGTTCAGTAGAGACGTCCCATAGAACATTTTGCGAAACACAATAGCCAGCATGTGTAGTTCTGGGGGGGCGTTCGATTCCAGTGTTGGATAGACTGGCGTGGTTTCGTTCCATTTCACACAGCTGTTTGACGCTCTGCGTAACCTTACGGGAACTGTAGTCCTAAACGATAGCTGGGGATTGTGGGTAGTGTAGTGTCTTCGGCCATCCTAAACTCAGAAATGTTGACAATCGCAATGATGCTCGAAATGTCCCTTATAGGCCTACGTCTGTTTCCGGTTATTTTTATTTTGAAATTCAGTTCCTGACGGACACCAAAAAAGCCCGAGATTATGGAATTAAACCCATAAATAAAAGCAAGGATAATTGTGTGTTATTGGTGAGTAAATAACAGTGTGTTATTTTGAAAAGAATAACAAATTAGAAGGAAAAAAATATTTAAAAATACAGATTTCAGTATCCTGAGGCTCTGAGCCCCATTTATTTTCCTCACAGACGGCAACAAAAGTCCGAAATTATACGATTTAAAATAAAAGCAATAATTGTGGCTTGATATTGAGTAAGAACATGTTTTTATGAACCACACAGCTTCCGGTCTTCCACGACCCGACCGGAGAAAAAAGACGTGCTGCAGCCAGCAGGCACGAAACACGTTACCAGTAGAAATACATTGCTTTTAAAATCATGCTGTGCAACACGAAAAAAAGGGGCAAATCGTGATGGTGAACACCAATCAATAGATTAAAAATCGTGTTGGTGAATACGAAATGCCGTGAGACTGGGTTGCACACACATATATATGTATATATTTATATAAATATATACAATTTCAGAATCAAACAGAGCACTCTCATAATAACGTAACACTATCAGAGACTGGATATATCCCCCCCCTCTCCCCTCTGGTCGCTACAATGAGGAAAATAAATAAAGTTTAAAGTATTAAAAGTAAGCAGAGGACACCAAACCAACTGAGACCTGTCTGTCCGCTGCATCTACGCACACACTGTACCACACACACCTACACACACACACACACACACACACACACACACACACACACACACACACACAAGTTGACCAGTCCCTGAAGACCTGAGAGATCTGGATGGTTCATAATTTAGCAGGAGGTCAGTAATGTATTTTGGGCCTAAACCATTCAGTGCTTTATAAACCAGCAGCAATATTTTGAAATCTATTCTTTGACACACAGGAAGCCAGTGTAAAGACTTCAGAAATGGAGTGATGTGATCCACTTTCTTAGTGTTAGTGAGGACTCGAGCAGCGGCGTTCTGAATCAGCTGCAGCTTTCTAATAGATTTTTTAGTGAGACCTGTGAAGACACCATTGCAGTAGTCGAGTCTACTGAAGATAAAGGCATGGACACGTTTTTCCAAATCCTGCTGTGACATTAGTCTTTTAATCCTAGATATATTCTTTAGGTGATAGTAGGCTGATTTAGTAACTGTTTTAATGTGACTGTTGAAACTCAGGTCAGAGTGCATGACTACACCTAGATTTCTGGCTTTATCTGTTGGTTTGAACATTGCAGACTGAAGCTCAGCGCTAACTTTTAAACGTTCTGCCTTGGCTCCAAAAACCATTACCTCAGTTTTATCTTTGTTTAATTGGAGAAAGTTCTGACACATCCAGTCATTGATTTGTTCAATGCACTTACTCAGTGTTTGAATTGGAGCATAGTCTCCTGGTGAAATTGTTACGTAAATGTGTGTGTCATCTGCATAGCTATGGTAACTTATTTTGTTGTTCTTCATTATCTGAGCCAGTGGTAGCATGTAGATGTTAAAGAGAAGAGGCCCCAAGATGGAGCCTTGAGGAACCCCACATGTCATATTTGTCAACTCAGATGTGTATTTACCTATAGAAACAAAGTTGTTTCTATCCTTTAAGTAGGATTCAAACCAATTTAGAACTGTTTCCGAAAGTCCCACCCAGTTTTCCAGTCGGTCTAGTAATATGCTGTGGTCAACAGTGTCAAACGCAGCACTGAGATCTAATAATACTAACACTGAAGTTCTGCCACTGTCTGTGTTTAAGTGGATGTCATTAAAGACCTTTACAAGAGCAGTCTCAGTGCTGTGGTTTGGACGAAAGCCTGACTGGAACACATCTAAACAGTTATTTAAATGCAAGAAATTACTCAACTGTTGAAAAACAACTTTTTCAATGATTTTACCTAGAAATGGGAGGTTTGATATGGGCCTGTAATTGTTCATTACTGAAGCATCTAGATTATTCTTTTTTAAGAGCGGTTTAATGACTGCAGTTTTCAGGGCCTGTGGAAAAATACCTGAGTGAAGAGATTTGTTTATTAACAATATTTTAAATCAATCTGTCTTCTCTTGATCAACTCCCATTTACATGTTCTTCTTGTGCACTTCCAAGTATGGCATCATATAATGTGTGCAATCCCAAGTGTGCCATGGCAGATTTGAGATTATGATGTTATTTTTCTATGTCGCACTGTGAGAGAAAGTCTGACCCACACAGACAGAGAACAGAGGGAAACAGAGATATGAAGGGAAAGAAAAAAAGGAAAATAAATGCTAATGGTGGGAAAAAAACACAAAAGATACCAAAAGGGAGAGAAAGTATTAAAAGAGCTGCGGAGAAAGTGAAAATATTGATAGAAAATGTGAATATATTTAGGGTGAGGGTAATGTATATTCAACTTGATACACTGTTCAACAAAGCCACAGCTCAGATAGCCCAAACACATATTTATAAGAACCATTATTTTCATAGTCTCCCTATCCAAATCCATTTGTCTATTTATTTTGTCAAAATAGATGCCACACAACCTCAGTGTGTGAGATATTACTGTTGTGTGTTCCTTGTGAAAATAAATGACATATGAGAATGTGACGCTGCTCAAACACAGGGACTCTGGGACTGATTGAGTGCAAATTGAATTTTCAACAGGCCGTGGCCTGTCTTTGAACAGGTCACAGGTCCGAAAGGTAGTGGAAAGTAGAAATAGTGTGTTATACACAGTGAACGAATGGAGAAAAGTATATTTAATTGGAATTCAAATGTAATGCTGCCTTAAGTCAGGCATTGCTACTGACAAACACACACACAAACACACACTGACCTTTCAAAGCTAGCCACATTTCAGAGACTCCCTCCTTCCCTTTTATTATGAATAAGGGTCATTTTCCTTAAATCACACCCAAAAGTACAGTAATGAAAAAAGCAAGCATGCACAGAAAGAAATAAACAGAGGAAAACAAAATAAGACATATTCATACTGAATCAGCTCACAAAAATGGACTACAGAACATGATGATAATTGCACCTGAAAATGTCCTAATCATCTATTGTAATTTTATACCCATGTGCGAGCGTTCCAGCCTTCTGGCGTATACTTCACTGACAGGCACTGCATTTTAAAGTCGTCAGCATGAATGTTAATGCTGCATTGGATCAATAGTGTTTCTTAGAGTTTGACCCCTTAACCTCCAAAATAAATAGAGGCACTATGTTTTAAGTAAAGAAAATCCAATTGACATTTAGCCATAAACTTTTTAGTGGATTGTGGTCCACATTATTTAAACTTCAATTTAGAATGTTATATCCTGTAGAAAATCGGTTTCAACACATTTTCTTTGCCACTGTTTGACTTTGTCATGACAAAACTTTGAAAAAATGTTGTCAGTCAGGGGAAATATGCACAATTTCATTACAATACGCATATTTACTTTTTTCTCAAGAGATAGCAATTGGTTAGCCTACATGTAGCTTAGCATAATGATTTGAAACAGGGGGAAGCAGAACAGTGTCAGAATGTAACTAATGCGGCTTTCACACCAGCGCTTTTCAGTTTCTAGCTCCGAGCGGGAGCTTTTCTGGTTCAGCTCCGGTTTCCCTTTTCAGCTCCCGCTCTGTGCACACCGCCCACTGGCGCCCCAGAGCTGCCCTTGCTGCGTCATGACGTCACCGTTTACATCGCTGATTTGCCCCCCAACGGCAGCTCACAACAACAACAACAACTGTGTCGGGTCGATGATCGTGTTGCTTTTAATCACACGAAGCCAGAATAAATTGAATAACGACTTCTCCAACCTTATACTTTTCTCCAGAGTGCCGTGGTTCATTGTTTATTAATGTGTTTCTGCAGCATTTACCGACCGCTGCAGTGCTGCTCTTCCACAGGAGTTTATTCTCCCGTTAGCTCCCGGTTAGCTCACACTGCAGCGGCCGCTCTAAAGTATTCACTGTCCGACTCACACAAGCAGCTGATGCATATCTCCAGTTCCCTTAGCCTAAGTGAATGTGTGTCAGTCTGAATTGACACTGTTTGGTATCACAACGCTGTTATGAAAGTTTCTCTGGTATAAAACGGGTGATGTTAGCATTAGCAACCGAAGCTAAACTGACTACTTGCATCCGATAGCTGCAATAATACAAAACAACACGTCTGCCTCTCTCCACAATGATCGATAACAGTGAACGGATGGTCAAAGTAAGGTACAAATAAACAGATTCACACGAAGCCTGGTTAGTGTTGCCTGACTTTATAAAGTGTGTTTATAGGCACTACTGCTTGTAGGCAGGCATAACAGTCGACCCATGGGAGGTGGGTTTAGTTTCCTGCACGCCTCGACGTAAGAGAGACGTAAGCGACGTCACCTCTTAGCTCCAAAGCTCTTGCCTCTGGACCGACAATTTTTTGGAGCTGGAAATGAAGCGGATTCCGGAGCTAAGAGCCGGCGCAGCTCCGGTGTGAACTGGAAAACCCGGCGCTTTTCAGGCTCTAGCTCCGAGCTGGAGCTGAAAAGGCGCTGGTGTGAAAGGGGCATAAGTCACTTACTGTGAGGCACCTCTAAAGTTCAATAATTGACACATTACTGTAAATGTATTTGTATTTATAATTTGAATATAAATTATAGGAAGCCTCCACCCTCCAGTAAGCATGACTGGGCAAGGTAGCTGTGTCCAGTTTTTTTATGCTCGCAGGCTATTGTTTTATTTTTGCTTTACAAACATTGACCCTTTTACTGACTCAAGAAATGAAACACATTGTTTTTTTTTCTCGTAAAAAGTAATTTATTCCATTAATATTGAGGTTTCTGTTAGCTTTACTGCAAATATTTACCGAAATATGTATTCTTCAAATAGCATTTTACAAGTAACATACGTAACCCCAGCTTGACCTAAATGGGAGTTACAAGCTAAGCCTAGTGGCCCCTACACACGGCGGCGTGCGTTGACGCTTGCCGGCGGGCATGTCTGAAGCTAGACCAACAACCAATCACCTGAATCTCCCACCCCGGACACACAAGCAGCGGTTTGATTGGCTAGAGCTTGTGTTTGCTCCCACAATGCAGTTCGGCGAAGCGTGACGTCACCCCATTCAAAGTGAATGGGCAGAAGCGTTGAAGCGTCAACGCACGCCGCCGTGTGTAGGGGCCATAACCCCTCCAGCCTCACTTCTACTTGTGTGTGTGCTTGTGTGTCAATCGTGACGCTTGGTCAGGGTCCTTTGGTGTGCAGTGTGAATAGAGTGGTGAAGTCCCTCCCCTTCCAGGGGAGCTCCATGGTTCACCCCTGCACTCCGTAAGTTGAAGCAAACCGGCCGCCAGCTTGAACGCCTATCCATGAAATCATCCCTCACAGTTCACCATGAATCCTACTTACTCCATCTCACTACCTACAGAGACGCCCTCACTCTGCTTACCTCTCCACCATCTTTACCAACCCCTCCCGTAAACCCAGGACCCTATTAACCACCGTCAACAAGCTCCCCATTAATCACTCCCTATCCACTGCATCTGACACACAAACATCTCCCCCAACACCCACCGCCACAATTTCTCCCTCCATCTCCCTGGACCTCCCGAGCCCTCCTCCCCACGGCCGCCTCTCCCAGTTCACTCTGGTTACCCTCCTGAAATACTAAAACTGATCAGCTCCTCCAAACCCACAACCTGCTCGCTTGACCCTCTACCCACCCCTCTGCTGAAGTCCTGCCTCCCCGTCCTCTGCCCCTACCTTGTCAACCTTTTCAACTCCTCCCTCTCCCAAGGAACCGTTCCCTCTGCCTTCAAAACTGCTGCTGTCACTCCCATCCTCAAGAAACCCGGTCTGGATCCCTCCTCCCTCAGTAATTACCACCCCATCTCCATACCCTTTCTCTCAAAAACAATAGAACGCATCATCTCCAAACAACTCCACCGCCATCTCCAAACAAATCACCTTTTTGAACCTCTTCAGTCTGGTTTTCGTCCCCACTACAGCACAGAAACTCTGTCCCTCTCTCACCACCCCCCCCCCCCCCCCCCCCCCCCCCCCCCCGCAGCCGAACGACTCATTCACGCCTTCATCTCCTCCCGCCTTGACTATTGCAACTCACTCCTCTACGGCATCTGCACTACATCCCTCAATAGACTCCAGCGTGTCCAGAACGCAGCTGCCAGACTCCTCACCCACACCAAATCATGGCATCACATCACCCCGGTCCTCAAAGAACTCCACTGGCTCCCCGTTTCATACCACATCCATTACAAACTCCTGGTCCTCACTTACAAAGCCCTCCACCATCTGCCCCCCCCCCCCTACCTCGCTGACCTCCTCATCCTCTACCAACCACCCCGGTCCCTCAGATCCACCTCAGCCGGTTTGCTTTCCATCCCCAAGGCCAAACTCCGGAGCTTTGGGGACAGAGCCTTCTCTGTGGCAGCCCCGAAGCTCTGGAACTCCCTCCCCCAAGACCTCCGTGAGTCTGAGTCCCTCACCCTGTTCTAGTCCCGCCTCAAAACCCACCTCTTGAACTCTGTATATCCATAAGCCCCCCTCTCCTCTCAACCAACTTCATCCTGACTGCTTTTCTGTTTTTGTTTTTTTATTGCCTGTCGTTGTTTGTCTACCCTTCCCCAAATGTAAAGCGTCTTTGGGTTCGAGAAAAGCGCTATAAAAATACAATTTATTATTAAGGCAGATTCTCAGAGCCGTACACATGAGCCGTACACATGCTGCGTTTTTTTCGTAGCTGTGTCTTTAGTTGTAAGCCCAGTGGCGATCTGTTCATCTGTCATATCATACAATAAAGCCATCGAAAAGAATAGGATACAGCATTAAAAGTTATTCTGGGTCTTTGTGTGTCATAGCTTGGCTGTGTGTGTGGCATGACGAGCGCATTTTGTGTGAGCGAGCGAGCGAACGAGAGAGCGCTAACGCACATAAGGAGTTTTTACTACAACAAGGAAGAGGAGAGCTCTCTCCTGTCAGACAACTCTTATAATGTCAGGTCAGGGAGGTAAAGGACTCTGAGTGTTTTAGATCGTTGACTTTAGTCCAAGTTATCTCATGTAAACAAGTATTTTCGAGGCACACCTTTTATATGATCATTAGAAAAAAAAAAGTAACAGGAATGAAATAATTATGCTGCAACGCAAACATTTCCCAAATTGGTATCAATAAAGTACTTCTTATTTTATCTTAATCCTCAAATATTAGCAAATTTAACTTTTTTTTTTATTAAACATATTGATATAACTACATGCACATGTATAAATATTGCAAATCAAAACCTTTATTAATTACTAATTACCAAAAATCGCAGTTCTATCTCCTATTAATGCATTCAAATGGCCCGCCACAAACTTCCGGGAACAATCTGAGTCTCCATGAACCACATGACGATCAAGCATTTTGGACTTCCGCTGTTGAAACTCTCTCTCTATATGGCGCTGGAGAGAACGAACGAGAGTGATGGAAATTGAAGCCGGAGGAAACAAAGTTGTTTGAAGTGGAGAAAGTCAATATATAAGAAGGTACGTTTTGTTTTTATACAAAAAGCGTCATATTTACGAAAAATACAAAAGCATTGTACACAATTCAAACCAATCAATGTTGAGTAATTAACAAGGATAATCTGGTGTGTTTGAGTTGATGAGTAGTGCAGTTATCACTGTAAAATCAATCGACAGTAAGGAGAATACTTACTTCCGGGTGTAAAATCCTACGTTGTCCAATAGAGAAGTCCCTCCCTTAACCGGTGGACCTCCATGAGACCTTATTTCGGAAAAATTATGTATCGAAGTCAATGGCGAGAGAAACGTTATCTTTCGATCCCGTTTGAATTGTGCCACAAATTACACATATGATGTTTGTCAATTTAAAAGATAATTTCGCAAGTAAAAAAACTGTAAAGTAAGACTTTGTTTGTGTGAAACCGCTCAATGAACTACATCTCTGGTCTTGCACAGCACCACACGTCACCAAGATGGCCGCCATGTCTTGCCAAACAAGGGATTGACTACCCTCACTATCACCACAATGAAACACGTCCAGAAGAATGTCATGCAAAGCTGCCTGCCTGCCTGCCTGCCTGCCTTCCTTTGATTCTTCCTGAACTGCCTGATCTTTTTAATGTTCGATGTTAACCATTTGTGCAGATAGCATGAAGTAATAAAAGATCGCCGATGCTAATGTAGCGTTAGCGTTAGCATGTCTCCCTCTGGGGCATCCGGGCTTAAAGGTGTATCATAGAATGATCACACCGGTGTGACAGTACTCTTCAAAGGGTTCAAGAAATATGACTACTACTCTACTGTTTAACACTTTGGTTTACTTAATGTTACTTCATGTTAAGGCTAATACAAATGACAAGGCTAAGCCGGCTGTAATTCTAACTAACGTGCTAGCTACTAGCTAGGTAGCTAACTTGATCCAGCCACTCCTGGTCCTTTCATCAGACGGGAAGCGAAAGAACGAGTAAGACCCATTGCTGGTATGATTACAGCCTGGTACAAAGCACACAGGCATATTGTTAAAGTTATCTTAGCTATCTCTTATATTTAGTGGAGGAAAACAATTATGACATCACTCACGCAACTCTGGGATTTGTAGTCTTTAGTTGCGTATTTTTCCTAGTCTTATATTTCAACAGTTTTACGACAAACTGACTTTTTTGACATGGAAATGATTTTTTAAGATTGACAAACATCATAGCCTATGTGTAATTCATGGCACAATTCAAACGGGATCGAAAGGTACGTTTTTCTCTTCAATACATACTTTTTCTGAAATAAGGTCCCATGGGGCGGAAGTAGAAGGGCGGGACTTCGCATCTCTATGGGAATGGACGCTCACACTAGGCTTGTTTCAGATGAGCGAGACCGACGCAGACCTGCACAATTGCGGTCACCATCTTGCTAGTGCGTTGTATGATGGTTAGTCATTTTGTCCGATTTGCTCTGGAGGCTCGCCTACATAAGACGTTGAAATCTTGCGGGACAAAGACACCCGCAGACTTGAGAGCGAGGCGGCGCAGTTTCTCGCCACGGGCTGCGGAAGCGAAATGCTTGATGGGAAACGACTCGCTGGTACAGTGCCTTGCGAAAGTACGAAAGTATTCACCCCCCTTGCCATTTTTCCTATTTTCTTGCATTAAAACCAAAAATAATATAATATTTTTGGGGGGATTTTATGGCAAGACCCCACACAAAGTCAGTCAAAATTGGTGAAGTGAAAGGAAAAAAAAGCACGTTTTAAAACATAACAAAAAATGTAAAACTGAAAAGTGGTGTGTGCATATGTATTCACCCCCTTTGCTATTGAGCTCAAACAAAGACCTTCAGAGTCACACAATTATTTAAATAAAGTTCACCTGTGTGCAATTAAGTGCCTCATTATCTCTAATTATTATATTAATTAATTATTATTATACAACTGTTGTAGAAGGCCTCCGTCTTCCATACCACAGCAAGTGGCCTTTCTAAGCAAGAAAACGACACCATGAAGACTAAAGAGCTCTCCAAACAGGTCAGGGACAAAGTTGTGGAAAAGTATGAGACAGGGTTGGGTTATAAAAAAATCTCACAAACTTTGAACATCACGAAGCACCATTAAATCCATTATTTTAAAATGGAAAGAATATGCCACGACAACAAACCTGCCAAGAGAGGGCCGCCCACCAAAACTCTCACACCGTGCAAGGAGAGCATTGATCAGAGAGGCAACAAAGAGGCCGAGGATAACCCAGAAGGAGCTGGTAAGCTCCACAGCAGAGAGAGGAGAATCTGTACATAGGACCACAATAAGCCGTACACTCCACAGAGCTGGGCTTTATGGAAGAGTCACAACAAAAATAAGAAAACATCTTTGGAGTTCGCCAAAAGACATGTGGAAGATTCCCCAAACATGTGGAAGAAGGTCCTGTGGACGGATGAGACTAAAATTGAACTTTTTGGCCATCAAGGTAAACGCTATGTCTGGCGCAAACCCAACACCTCTGATCACCCTCAGAACACCATCCCCACAGTGAAGCAAGGTGGTGGCAGCATCATGTTGTGGGGATGTTTTTCATCGGCAGGGACTGGGAAGCTGGTAAAAATAGAAAGAGTGATGGATGAAGCTAAATACAGGGAAATACTTGAGGAAACTGTGTTTCAGTCTGCCAGAGATTTGAGGCTTGGGCAGAGGTTCACCTTCCAGCAGGACAATGACCCAAACCATACTTCTAAAGCAACGCCAGAGGGGTTTAAGGGAAAAACATTTAAGCGTTTTGGAGTGGCCTAGTCAAAGCCCTTAATCCAATCGAAAAGGTCTGACCTAAAGATGGCTGTACACGAGTGGAACCCATCTAACCTAAAGGAGCTGGAGCAGTTTTGCCAAGAAGAATGGAAACAAATCCCAGTGGAAAGATGTGCCAAGCTTATAGACACATACCCCAAGAGACTTGCAGCTGTTATTGCTGCAAAAGGTGGCTCTACAAAGTATTGACTTTGGGGGGGTGAATAGTTATGCACGCTCATGTTTTCTCTTTTTCATTATTATTTCTTGTTTGTTTCACAATAAAAACATTTTTTTGCATCTTCAAAGTTGTAGGCATATTGTGTATAATACAAATTCTCCATAAATCTAAGTACTCATTGGTGGTTTTTACCCCGTGCTGGTGATGAAACTCTCCTTTGGCTCAGCAAAAGTTTGTCTTTTTGTGTCAGTTTTACGTCGCCACTTCCATTCACATTTTTCATCATTGTTCCACAATGTTTATCATCATGAAATTAATATCTATATATTTTATACTATACTTGCACTGCTTACCGTTGTCATACTTTATATATCTTGGCATATTCATACACACTGTTAATACTTTTCATAATGCTCATAGGCTACTGTGTATATCTAGTGTATTAATACCCCTCACTGTTTATTCATCATTCAATTCATTCTATATTGTATTCTGTAGATTGTGTACATTACTTTTCACTTTACTGCTTTTTGCACTCCTGGTTAGAAGCTAAACTACATTTCGTTTCAGTACCTGTAATCTGTGCAATAACAATGAAGTTGAATCTAATCTTGAGCAGGAACAAATGTATTTACTTAGTGCATATCTGACATTAATACGGAGCCCCCTAGGGGACATGGAGAAGGGAAAAAAAATGATTTGAAAAAAAATAAATAATAATGTTTTGCGAGATCTCGCAAAACCCCTTTGCGAGATCTCGCAATACTTTTGCGAGATCTCGCAAAACCTTTCATTTAGCTCAATGTACTTCCTGGTCAGTTTGGCTGCTACGGCAACACAGAAACCACAACAATGGAGTGGTTCATCGATTTTACTTTGAGCTTGGCCTTAAATATAAAGATATAACATCAGTGCTTGTCAATAGGCACGTGTTTCACACATAGACTGTATATATAAAGGGTTTCACATAAGCAGGGCCGCCTTAATGCACGGGCTGACCTGGGCTGAAGCCCAGGGGCCTACGGAGATTGGGGGCCTATCATGAACCAATGCAAAAAAAAGATTCAAATTTGTATTTATTTTTTCGGATGTTTTAAAACATTTTTAAATAAACAAAGTCTTGGCTTTCAGAATATGAAACTTTTATTTCCAAAATCACACGATAAATACATTTTTGAAGCATGTAAAGGGAAGAAGACAGCTCTCCCTCGCCACTCTGCTGTTCTGCTGTTCCCCTCCCTCCGCTGAAATCATGAAAGTAAGGCGTATAGCAGGGCTATTCAATTACAAATTCAGTTGGGCCAGATTTTATAACTACTCAATTCAGCTGGGCCAGACATTCAGCGGCCTGTAAAAAGCGGGTAATGACACATTTTAAACCAACACAATTTTTATTCATCCTTCATCTAACAAAGGCACGTCAAAAAGTGCATAAAAACACAACAAATTAGCATTAATTTAACAGAATCTGAGGATTCTCAAAGTGCATACAAAACAAAAAGTGCACAGTTGAAGCATTACATTTTGTTCGCTTTAGAAGTAAAATATTCAGGTTATTTTTTTAACATTTTTTAACATATTTTGCATTTAACCGAATACAATAATAGCAGTCTTAATAAATGTCTTCATACATACAAAATAGGATACATATGACACATGCACATCAAAAAGTGCATTAACAAACAGTTAAAGAGCTCCAATGTAACACAAAGAGGTAGTACTGTAGCAATACTATTTTTTCACTTTTCAAGTATTAACAAAAAATAATACATGTTGGTCACATTTGACCCAGACACATTACAAAGTGCATTTAAATGAATACAAAAAGAACTGTCAAACCCTTCAGTGCACAAACCCATAACAAGGGATAAGGGTAACTAACATATGAATGAACACGTCTACTCGCTGACTTTCTCAATGGGAGAAGTGACATTTTTTGTTTTGAACAAGAGCAGTGATTTTTGGCTCATAGGATGTCAATGCAATCCTAAGACATTGGTGAACAGTGCTGTCAGTCAGGGAGCAGCGAGTGCTACTTTTTATTGAGTTCATGTGTGAAAAGCTTTATTCACATGTGTATGTTGATCCATACATACTGAGCACACAGATCGCTACTTTCTTAAGGTTAGGGAACTTCTGTTTGTTGACATCACTCCAAAACTTCGCTGGCCCGTTGCTGCGCTGCTCTTGTGCCATGGTTACGGATGACTGCATGTCAATAAGCTCCAGTATAAATGTCCCCTCGTCGATGGAGGGGACCACTTCCTTTGCTCTGCTGGATACGCCCCCCTCTATTGCAACAGTGAAGGGGTCTCTGACAAAGCCCATCACCTCTGTGGGCAGAGCAAGTCCATCCAATCGACCGGCAAAGTTCTCTTTCAACCTCGCAATGAACTGTGTCATCACATCCGTGATTTGAGCCGGGGATGTGATGTGTTTGTGGAGCGTCGGAAAATGCAGCATCCGACCCGTGCTCAAGTCGGTCGCGAAAAGGTCCAGCTCGACTTGGAATGCGCGCATCTGCTCCACAAGATCAATGACCGTTTTGTCTCTGCCTTGCAGTCCCACGTTTAGGTCATTCAGATGTTTGAATATGTCGCTCAGAAAGCAGGTCTGCCATGTAGCTGTCGTCCAGTATGCGTTGCAAGTTTGCTTCTGCCTTCTTTTGTTTGCTGCTGCGGAGAAAAGTTATAATCTCTTCTCTGAGATCACAGAAACGCTCCAGTGCTTTGCCTTTGGACAGCCACCTGACATCATTGTGCAAAAGCAGGTCGTGGTGCTCAGCTGACATCTCTGACAGCAGCTTGCGGAATAAGCGGTGTTGGAGGTTTGATGTGCAGCGTATAAAATTAATAGTAGCCATCACATTGTTCATTGTAGTTTTGAGCTCCCCACCGAGTTTTGCGCACAACACCGTCTGATGCACAATGCAGTGTAAGGATGTTAGCCGGGGTGCTACAGCGGACCAACGTGCTGCTAAACCACTTATTTTCCCTGCCATGGATGGAGCCCCATCTGTCACAAGCATGCACACACGCTCCATATCTAGACCATTGTCTTTGAAAATGGCTGAAATTCTCTCAAAGACTATCTCGCCAGTTGTGTGTCCTTCTAACGACAGTAAGCCAAGCAATTCCTCTCGGAAGCATTTGCCGTCGAAAAAACGGACATATATTATGCACAATTGTGCGGTATCACTTTTGTCTGTGGACTCATCTACTGCAATGGACATTACATCGGCTTTCTTCAGTTCTTCCAACAGCGTTTCAAACACATCTGTAGCAAGAGTTTCAACCCTACGGATGTTTGACGTGTCTGACAAAGGAACATTTTTAATAGCAGATGTCACACACGTTTTAATTTTGTCGTCATGTATCACTTCATCCACGACGGCCAGCATACACTCTTTCATGGTTTCAGAGTCTGTGAATGGCCTTTTATTTTTTGCCAAGATCCATGCAACACGGAGAGACGCCGCTGTAGCTCTTTCTTGGGCTGTGAATGTTCGCACCATGGTGGTAGAGCTCCGGTTGTAACATGAAATCAAACTCTGCACTTTTACCGCCCTCTCCTGAGATCCTTCGGGGAAGTTTGTTCGGAAAGTCGGGTTTGTCATTGTGGTGCCTCCGGAAATTGTAATCTTTAAGTACCGCAACGCACTGATTGCAAATTAAACACATCGGCTTGGCGTTTGGATTTGACGGCTGAATAAACAAGTATTTGTCGGTCCAGGCAGGGTTAAACTGACGGTTTTCATCGTCAAGTTTACGCTTCAAAGTTGAGAGAGACATATTTTAGAGTTGCTATCATAGGACCACTCGACGTACTTTCAAAAAAAGCGCGCCGTAGTTGTTGTTTGGTTGTTTCTAGGCAACGCGGAGTGTTGCGTTCATGGTCTGTACTAGTGTAGGAATTTGGCCACGGGAGGCTGGGCCACTCGGGTGTTGCGTTCATGGTCTGTACTAGTGTAGACATTTGGCCACGGGAGGCTGGGCCACTCGGGTGTTGCGTTCATGGTTTGTACTAGTGTAGACATTTGGCCACGGGAGGCTGGGCCACTCGGGAGTTGGCTCTGGGCCGCATCTGGCCCGCGGGCCGCCATTTGAATAGGCCTGGCGTATAGTAATCATAGATAACACGGCAGGGTCCGTTACAGTTTGTTTTCATCTGGTTTCAAATAAACAAAGTCTTGGCTTTCAGAATATTAAACTTGTTTTCGGCAAATTCAGATGATAAATACATCAGAATGAGAATATGTTTCACATGTGACTTATTCAAATTGCGAGTGATTGAGTGACAGATGAAGGTTGTTTAGGAGAAAATGTCGGAGAAGAAAAAGTTTGAGAGTGGCGCTCGGAAAAAGAAATTGTTGAGGGAAAAGGAGTTTCGAGACAAGCAGCTATTACAAAAAATGCCGAAGCTTACAGGTTATTTTAAACCTGTAGGCCAGGATGAGGAGGAAGGACAGATGAGTTCTGTACCGAGCGGCAGCGGTGCCGGCCGCGGAGCCTCGGAGCCAAGTAGGCCGTCTGGTTCTGATAGCGATGGAGCAAGAGAGGAAAAACAGACAGGAGGGACAGTATATGTTGGAGGAGATGGAGAGGACGACGAGGACTTGCTACGTGGAGGGGAGCCAACGGCAACCGGACAAATACATGAGGGAGGCCCGATACGTCACTCATCTGGAGGAGAGGACCAGGCGCGCGTAGAGCAGAGTGGAGAAGTGCGATCACAGAGCCTGCCGAGGCTATAAATGACTTTGATTTGTTGTTTAAATAGGGGGCCTACAAAACTTGCCATCAGCCCCATCAGCCCCAGGGCTGATGGCAGGTTAAGGCGGGCTTGCACATAAGTGTAGACACCTCAAGAGAACACTCAGAGCGAGGGACATTCACGTCCCTCTGAGCTGAGTTATTGACAGATTCGAATTTCGCGGATCAATAACTGATGAACATAACGTTGTAAAAATACAAACAACATGACTTTACAATCATAGCAAGGTAGACAACGACAGAGTCGTTTTTATCAGAACAGTTTGATACGCGCCGTCATCCGAGCTAAACATCAAGAATTGGTCACAATCTGCAGCTGGAGGAGGGAGAGGAGTGCTTAGGGCAACCCTGTCTCCTAAAAATTACGTTCCCACAGAACTAAACTGCATTCTCAATTACGTTTAGCAAGAAACGTATTTTCTCCCACGTTACGTTCGTTATGAACGTATCTCAAATACGTTTATTTTCGACATATCTTCTGGAAACATATTTTCTCCCACGTTACGTTTCTTATGAACGTATCTTAAATACGTTTATTTTCTACATATCTTTGCCATTTATTGTCTTGCTTATAATAATGATAATAATCATTTATAAATATCATTTTAGAGCATACATTTGAAATCAGTAGGCGAGGCTGTAATTTTGCCAGCTGTTACTCTCATGAGCGAGGCAGAACATAATAGTTTTAACATGCCAAAAAGGTGTTGTCGTTTATTGCACCTCAAACATTAAAACAAATCCAGAGTTACGTGTTTCTGTACCACCTCTAAGAAGAAAGGACAGTAACAGAAGATCTCTGTGACACCAGATGTGGTGTTGTTAATGCAATATGATATCCGGAAAAAAATTCAGTTTAGAATGGCCGAAGACACTACACTACCCATAATCCCCAGCTATCGTTTGGGACTACAGTCCCGTTGACAAACCCCGTGATTACTTTTCAAGCTCTGGGATTGGATGTTGGAGTGGCAGTGCGCCAAGGTTACGCCGAGCGTCAAGCTCTTTGAAATGGAACGAAACCACGGCAGACTATTCAAAACTGGACTCGAACGCCCCCCGAGAACTACACATGCTGGCTATTGTGTTTCGGAACATGCTAGGCTTGTTTGAGACGCGTTGCGGCTCACCTCGAAAGTAGCCGATCGCAGCCGGGGGAGGTCTCAAAAAGCTCGCCTGAAGTCGGACAGCTCGGAGTCGGCTTCGTCTTCTCCTTCTCTCGGTTTTTTGGCGGATTGCAAACAACTTTAAGGTGCATACCGCCACCTCCGGAGTCGGCTTGACTAGGTTTGCATTTATAAAGAATGCACAAATGTGTTTAATCGTTAATGTCAGATATGTACTAAGTAAATACATTTGTTCCTGCTCAAGATTAGATTGAACTTTATTGTTATTGCACATATTACAGGTACTGAGACAACGAAATGCAGTTTAGCTTCTAACCAGGAGTGCAAAAAGCAGTAAAGTGAAAAGTAATGTACACAATCTACAGAATAAAATATAGAATGAATTGAATGATGAATAAACAGTGAGGGGTATGAATACACTAGATATCAGCCTGTGAGCAGTATGAACAGTGTGTATGAATATGCTAAGATATATAAAGTATGAAAACGGTAAGCAGTGCAAGTTGTTGGAGTAGATATCTCTTCTCCGCGCCGATCCTATGAGTTTGCTTTAAAAGAAGGAACACTCAAAACAACCAGGACGAGGGTTAAACAATAATCTGTTTTAATTATAAAAGGTAATAATGCAATACAATATAATACATTACCATACAATATAATATAAAGTAATGTATGGAGTACTCCTGCCCTGGTTCACATGCTGCTTAGACCCTTCGGTCTTGGCAGCCCGAGAAGAGAGAGCGAACCCAAGGCCGAACAGGCTTTCATACCAAAACAAACAGGAGGGGTTGGATCAGCTGGTCATCTTTTCAGGTCATCTCATTGGGAGATACAAAAGATGCTGTGTCACAGTGAATCAGCGCGTGCCAGCAGAGAACCAAACAGTTTCAGTTTGAAGCAAAACATATCTTATCATGTAGCTTATCACACAATAGTCATATGTTTTTCTTTATGAAAACCATACTTGTTGGGAATTTACCAGTCATCATCTCATGACCTCCTCAGGACCAGCTAACCAACAAAGCTTAACTGTCCTCATACCCCCAGGCCCTCTCTAAACTTCCATCCACCCGAAGTCAGCTCACCCAGAATCAGAAGGACCATTGTCTCTCTAATTGTGTGTGACCCAATCGTCTCCTGCTCTTTAGGAGTCTTGAAATGAACGCACATACATTTCTCTCGTTAACTAACACTTAACATCCCATATATCAGGTGACATAAAAATGAATATACCAGAATTACGCTGTATTAAACTTTTTGCCATAATACTTTACATCAATTTCCACAATTCCCCCTTTTGGTCTCCTTCAAAAGAGACCAACCTACACAAGGCACCCGAAACACACCACTGTCATTCTTCTCCACTGTGTCCGTCCCCCAAACATTGTATAAATCCATCCGAAGCTGAGACCCAAAGTACTTGAAATCTTTGGGAACAGAACACCTCTTTCCATGGCAGTGAAGGAACCATGAGGGGGCAGCTGAGTGCTAAGAAGCAGTCTCCTGGTGGTGAATCATCAGCCCGCCCCCACCCCTCAGAGAAATAGCCCACAACGACAGCTGATAGGGAGGGGGAGATGCGGCTTTCCCTTCACGGGTGAAACTGATCAGAGAGAAGTAGACTCCTCTGCTGCCTCGACAAGTCCCCCAGCCGCTGATGACAGCATCCGAGTTGACCTCCTTGACGAGATCCAGATCCGTCCTGATGTCGTCCCCTGGTCCTAGCAGGTGGTTTCCCCGCCGCACACTGGCTCCCGTGGTACGAGCTGTCCCCCTTTCCTCCTATGCGGACGGCATGAGAGATCCGCTGGGTCACTCGGTCGGGGCCGGAGAGCCTGGGGTTGAGCCACTTTGTCCTGATGACCTTCAGCCAGACGAACTCTGCTGTGTCAGCCTCCTGCGTCTCAGGTCCCCCTTTTGGCATCAGCAACCTGTGTGGAGAAATCTGATACAAATCCCTCAAGCCTACGCTCAGGGCTCCGGGGCCCTCGGCTGTTTGACCCACCACTGCGTAGGCCGCTTGGAGCCTGTTGGTGGGGTGTCTTAAAACAACAGACGTCTGTGAACAGGTTTTCTACATTAATTGTACAGCTTCAGAATCTTAATACTTGGATTGTGCCAACTAAATAAGAACCCCAACATCTTTAGGTAAACTAAATAACATATTTCAATAGCTCTGAATTTCTGACAAGCATCTGTGTTTATTTTTAAATGAAATCCTTGAGATCCCATTAAAAATCTAAATACAATATGAACTGCTAATGTTTCTGGTAAAGAAACACACTAATGTTATGGATTCAAAAACAACCAAAATCACAATACTAACAAAGTGAATGGCTTCCTGGGGATACTGCTTTTACCTGACAGTGCTTAGATATTATCCCGCTGAAAAAATGAATACAGAATTCCAACAAACTGTCATCAAATGTCTTTCTATTATGAATTTAGATGAAATGCATATCCCCATAATGACCTAAACAATAAAGTCTATGGCTTTTACTTCTTTACCAGGCTAGTTACATGATGTTGTCTAAATTAAATTCTGTCTCATTACATTACTATGTTTTAGTAATGCAATACAATATAATACATTACCATACAATATAATATAAAGTAATGTATGGAGTACTCCTGCCCTGGTTCACGTGCTGCTTAGACCCTTCGGTCTTGGCAGCCCGAGAAGAGAGAGCGAACCCAAGGCCGAACAGGCTTTCATACCAAAACAAACAGGAGGGGTTGGATCAGCTGGTCATCTTTTCAGGTCATCTCATTGGGAGATACAAAAGATGCTGTGTCACAGTGAATCAGCGCGTGCCAGCAGAGAACCAAACAGTTTCAGTTTGAAGCAAAACACATCTTATCATGTAGCTTATCACACAATAGTCATATGTTTTTCTTTATGAAAGCCATACTTGTTGGGAATTTACCAGTCATCATCTCATGACCTCCTCAGGACCAGCTAACCAACAAAGCTTAACTGTCCTCATACCCCCAGGCCCTCTCTGAACTTCCATCCACCCGAAGTCAGCTCACCCAGAATCAGAAGGACCATTGTCTCTCTAATTGTGTGTGACCCAATCGTCTCCTGCTCTTTAGGAGTCTTGAAATGAACGCACAAACATTTCTCTCATTAACTAACACTTAACATCCCATATATCAGGTGACATAAAAATGAATATACCAGAATTACGCTGTATTAAACTTTTTGCCATAATACTTTACATCAATTTCCACAAAGTATAGTATAAAATATATAGTTATTAATGTCATGATGATAAACATTGTGGAACAATGATGAAAAATGGGAATGGATGTGGCGACGTAAAACTGACACAAAACAACAACAAACTTTTGCCGAGCCAATTGGAGAGTTTCATCAGCAGCACGTGGTATAAACCACCAATGAGCGCTCAGCTCGAGATACCAGCGAGTCGTTTCCCATCAAGCATTTTGCTTCCGCAGCCCGTGGAGAGGAACTGCGCCGCCTCGCTCTCGAGGCGAGCCTCCAGAGCAAGTCGGACAAAATGACTAACCATCATGCAACGCACTAGCAAGACGTTGATCGCAACTGCGCAGGTCTCGCTTGTCTCAAACAAGCCTGTTCTCTATGGCACGTCTCTACTGGGAATTGTAGTTTTAAAAGACGTTTTCGTTTTTCCCAAAATTAGAAGTTGACAGTATTAAACTGTGTACAGCCCTTGAGGTTTAGGCAATAGGAAACAAATTGGTGTGTACAAATTTAAAACATGTAATTACTAAATGGGTGAAAATCGCTTGTATCCATAATGGGCAGCATTATATACCCACATGACAGCTCATTGTTACTTTGTAATTCTACTCCACTACAATTCAGAGGTTAACCTGGTAATTTTACTCCACTACATTTATTTTAGTTACTTTGCAGATTCTGATTAATGATGTGAAATATAAACAGCCCTTAAAGCAGACTTTAGTTATACCTGAGGACAATTCAGGGAAAGGTGACTGTCAAGTGCCAACAATCAGGCAAGATATTTGATAGTTGGTGCTTGAGAAGACTAAACATTTATTTGCAGATCTCTATAAAGTATATTCATTAATCGTTATTCTCTACTAATAGTTAATTAAAAACTGTATATAATTGCTATTTTGCACATTCCTTTCAAGATTTTCAAAGGTTTATTGACATATCATACAACTACGGTGTAGTTATGCAATGAATGAAAAACTTCGGACACAGGTTCCTCAACAGTGCATTACAAGACATCTATCAATATGTGTGTATACCTCCACCATTAAACTGTCATATTCTGCACATTTCTTATGCTACGTTCACACCGGACGCGATGCGAATATTCGCTTCGCTCTAAACGCTCCTATCGCATCGCTCTAGTCGCTCGAGTTTCACCGCGGCTGCCACAGAGATCACAGCTCCTCATATCTGTTCAGAAACTGTACAAAAGTTAAACAAGAACAAACCACAGACTGTCTGTGTCATGGTGAATACAGTCACTGGTTTATTTATGTCTATAGGCCGTTGTTATGAGTGTGAAGTGAGCATATACAACGTTAGCTTAGCCTGGTCAACCCAATCTCCATTCAGAAAACAAGCATTCTAAAAGGTTTTTCGCCTGCCGTCTGTCTGCAGACTTGTCAAACCATTAATTAATGGTTTTTACTAACCGGTATCAGTATGTTGTTACGTCGGCATCATTTAGAAACGTGTCCATCCATCCATCCATCTTCTCCCGCTTATCCGTGGTCGGGTCGCGGGGGTAGCAGTTCCAGCAGAGAGCTCCAAACTTTCTTTTCCCTGGCCACATCAACCAGTTCTGACTGGGGGATCCCAAGGCGCCCCCAGGCCCCCAGCGAAGAGATATAATCCCTCCACCTGGTCCTAGGTCTACCCCTTGGTCTCTTCCCAGCTGGACGTGCCTGGAACACCTCCCTAGGGAGGCGCCCAGGTGGCATCCTAACTAGGTGCCCGAACCACCTCAACTGGCTCCTTTCGACGCGAAGGAGGAGCGGCTCAACTCCGAGTCCCTCCCTGATGACCGAACTTCTCACCTTATCCCTAAGGGAGACACCAGCCACCCTGCGGAGAAAACCCATCTCGGCCGCTTGTATCGTATCGTGTGAAACGTGTATTACAATTTAATCACTGTAAAATTTGTTCATTTTGTTGTAGTTGTAGCTCCCGAGCGCGTCTTGTTTGAATGATGCGAATAAACACAGCTGGCAGCCGCGGTGAAACTCGAGCGACTAGAGCGATGCGATGGGAGCGTTTAGAGCGAAGCGAATATTCGCATCGCGTCCGGTGTGAACGTAGCATAAGAGTATAATTAATGTGTATAATATCAGTTAAAATAAATGCTTCAACATAGTTAACATTGCAGGAAAGCAATATATTAGACATTAAGTACTTTGTCAGGCTTAATATTTATCTGTAGATAGATACCCCCAAAGCTTTTTTCTTATTTGAAAGAAGACCTTAACCTAAAGTATTCTTTAATGTGTAAATAAAGGTTAATTAGTTTGTCTGTTTTGCACATCCTCATATTGATATCTTTGTACATCCGGCACTAAACTGTTTTATTGTCTTCTCAATAGAACATCTTTCATAACGGCGTGGTGTTGTTGCAGGAAGTCCCGACGGAGAATACTTTTGCTGTAGTACAGGGGTGCACATAACTGGTACACAGGTTATGTGCGTAATCTGAAATGCATACTGTCACTTGTGTCACAAAGCGCATTTGCGTATCGACGTACTTGTGAAGCTTTTCCAGAAGGCGGTTAGATCACCGGACGACAGAGTCGGTCTCCGTGTGCACAGACAGGGCTGCTGTTAACGTCGGTCTGTATAACGGACTTGTGCCAAAACTACGCCAACCGGCTGCGGAGGGAGACTCCCCCCTTCACTGGAGAACTGCGCTAAAACAGCTGATCACAACGTTCACACTCTGTGGTCACGAAGTACTCCACTAGCCCCCCCCCCCTTTCCTGAAGTACTCCCCCGTTGATATAAATCAACACGTAATGAGTAGAGAGGCGAAGTCACGCCCATCTACTTCCGGCCCATGGCACCCCGGAAGCGAACAATTTACATTGAATTCAATGGAGAGAGAAAACATATCTTTTGATCCCGTTTGAATTGTGCCACGAACTACACATATGATGTTTGTCAATCTTAAACAATAAGTTCCATGTCAAAAAAGTCACATTTTGTCGTAAAACTGTTGAAATATAAGACTATGAAAAATACGCGACTACAAAGACTACAAATCCCAAATCCCATTCTGGGTCGCGTAAGGGATGTCACAGGCGATAATTCTCCAAGTGGTTGCGACTCGTAATTAAAGCGAAGAAGAAGAAGATTTCATAACTGATTTATTCCCTCCAATAAATAAGAGATTGCTAAAAATAAATTCACTTTTACAAGATGCTTGTGTGCTTTGTACCAGGTTGTAATCACATAAGTGATCATACCACTTGCTCGTTCTATCGATTCCCGTCTGATGAAAGGACCAGGAGTCGCTGGATCAGACATATCAGGTAATATACATGTTGTGCATGATGGAACATAGTCAAGTTAGCTACCTAGCTAGTAGCGACGAGTAGCGAGCACGTAAGTTAGCATTACATTACTTAGCCTTGTCATTTTTAGTAGCCTTACCATGAAGTTATTATTTTATTACATGAAGTAAGAGTAAGAGTAGTCATGATGGTAAGTATTTCGTGAAACATTTGAAGAGTAGCCTACTGCGCCATCCACCGGGTGCTATGGAAGCAGTCAGGGAGAGTCGAAGGCAGGCAGGGAGCTTTGCATGACAGATTCTTCTGGACGTGTTTCATTGTGATGACAGTAAGGGTGAGTCAATCTGTTTGTTGGAAAGACAGTAGTTGAGTGATTACTGAGAGAAAATTATTAGAAGAGATAATTATTCAAAGTGTTGTTACTTTAAAGTGTTGTTGTTACTGACCTTTTTCTCTTTTATTTCCTTTCCCTCACCTGTAACTGCTGAGACCCTGAGGAACATGCACACTGACCTGCTCTGGCAACCTGATTTCCACTGTACGTAATAGTATTTGGTTATGGTATATTATTTATATACATCAAAGGCACAATGCACCCCCCAAGAGACACACATGTATTGAGTGTGATATTGTGCATAGGTTAAGTGAAATCATCTTTACACACTAGAAAACTGTAGGAGCGGCAACTTGTTTTGAAATTGAATTTTTAATATCCGATAATGAAGTTGATCTGTTTTCTTTATTCTTCTCTCTTCCCAGCTCCATCCATCACCGTGCTCTGTTCCTGCAGGTCCTGCTTGCTAATAATTATGCTCATATGTTTTTACACAATTACAAATAAAGTCAATGTATTGTATGACATGAAGTTGTGCTTCATTCGGAGTCAATAATAAATTCATTCTGCCTTCAACTGCACAATGACTGTGGACTGCACCGACATCCATGTAGCTGCCCCCCAGTAAGATGAACCAAGCAAAGAGGGTCACCATCATGCCCAAGGACATCCAGCTGGCCCACTGCATCCGCGAGAGAGGGCTTAAACTGACCTGAGACCAGCACACCGAAACACAACAGCTCTTTTAAGAGCCACCTACAGTTTCAAAGAGTTGCAATCCTACGTTATTATAATGATTAAACTGGTTCATGTGTCACTTAGTTTACTGAACCGTGATGAATGAAAGAAATGAGTGAGGTAGTGGTTTAAAGAAGTTACAAAGACATTAATATATAATAATAATAATACATTTTATTTCGAGGCCCCTTTCAGGACACCCAAGGTCGCCTTACAGTGCATTTAAAAGTGTTAAAACAGCTAAAACAAAAACGGAACACAATTTAATCGAACCGACAAGGCAATACAGCAACATAAAAGCATAAAACAGGCAGGACAAGAGAGTGGAGTGACGAGTGAGAGGGGGATCTGTGATAGCAGGTTGAATGTGTTTTAGAGTGAGTAGGCCAGTTTAAACAGGTGGGTTTTGAGGTGGGATTTGAATGTCGTGATGGAGTCAGACTGTTTGATGTGTGGAGGCAGAGAGTTCCAGAGCCTGGGTGCGGTGCAGCTAAAAGCCCTGGCTCCCATGGTGCTAAGGCGGGAGGTGGGGACAGTCAGGAGTCCGGTTGAGGATGAGCGCAGGGAGTGGGAGGGGGTGTATTCCTGGAGGAGGTTTGAGAGATAGGTGGGGGTGAGGTTGTTGAGGGCTTTGTATGTAAGCAGAAGGTTTTTGTAGACAATCCGGTGCTGAACAGGGAGTGAATGAGGATGGGGGTGATGTGGTCAGACGATTTGGTACAGGTAATGATCCGGGCAGCCGAGTTTTGAATGATTTGGAGTCTGTTGAGTAGTTTTGTGGGTAGGCCAGAGAGGATAGCATTACAGTAGTCAATCTGGGATGTGACAAATGCCTTAATCAGGATTTCGGTGCTGGATTGTGAAAGGGATGGGCGGAGTCTGGAAATGTTGCGGATATGGAAGAAGGCAGTCCGGGTGATGTTTTTTATGTGGTGTGCAAACGAAAGGGTGCTGTCCAGGATGACGCCAAGGCTTTTGACTTGGCTGGTGAAGGATACGGGGAAGCCGTCGATCATGATGCTTGGGGGTGGGGTGGTTAGGATTTTGGAGAGGGTGTTTTTTGAGCCGATGAGCAGGGCCTCAGTTTTACTACCATTTAGCTTCAGGAAGTTCCTGCTCATCCAGCTCCTGATATCCTGGAGGCAGGTGGTGAGGGAGGTGGGCGGGAGGGCGGTGTTGGGTTTGGTTGAGATATAGACTTGCGTGTCGTCAGCATAGCAGTGAAAGTGGATGCCATGGTGACGGAGGATTGTGCCTAGTGGGAGGAGGTAAATGATGAATAGGAGTGGACCCAATACTGATTCATATATGAGTAACAGGTCAGTGTAAACACAAGCTTCTGTCAATTATGGATCATTCAAACTATATACAAATAATATGTAATAAAGTTCTAAAATAAGTATTCGGTATATTCCTTGATAGCTTTTGGAGAAGGTTGTTTTTAAGTTTACTAAAATCTATCGTTTCAACTGTTTCACTTTATAAAAAGGAACAGGTGAGTAGGCCATTATTGAGTTTCTTATTCTGTCAGTAAATTATCCAAATGAAATGTTTATCATTATTTTAGTCAACCCTAAACAAATTGATTGTACCTTTTTAATAATGACCTTACATGGTTAAGTTAAATTAACTTCAGAAAATCAAATCTGTTCTGAGAAAAAACTATTAAATGTTTAAAGATAGGAACTTGCCATCCCACTGAAAAACAGTCCGTAGAGATTTAAAGGCGTAGTTGTAGTTCAGTCCAACGTTTCATTTGGATTCATTTCTCCAACAGTCAACTATTTTCATAAAGAATAAATCAAGCCCCCGACCCCCATGCCCCTTCACCAGCTCCGGCACGGTGACAATGGCCTGATGTTGAGGCCGCGGCTCTGGCTCAGGTGACAAAAGCCATGCCATGCCACACTGTGCGCCCCTCAGTGCAGACCTGAACCAGTCTACATCCTGAGTGGCGATGTCTCTGGCCAGTGGGTTGTATGTCTCCTCTCACTGTTGGTAAAGTTGAGACACCGGCTGGACTACTTTGGAAGTGCCAGGCTTCCTCCACTGGCACTCAACATCTGTGGAGCTGATCTGCCACATTGCACATATTGCCAATGCTGCAGCGTGGCTGCATTTGTACATCCCCCGTGCACAATCACAGACAGCGCTCTGCATCGCGCCATCGTCTCCCATGCAGATCTGTACAAATAAAGTAAGTACCATGTTTGTTAGCATGCTATAATAGATTGAATGAGCAATAATACAAGGATGGTCCGGATCAGGGGGTGGGAGGGGTTATTTTTCCATAGTTTTGTCCTCTTGTCTGATTGTTGTTATTGTTTGTTTTTTCTGTATTTTTAGTAATTTGTGTTGTGCTGGTTGTGATTGTACATTGTATTTTTCTAAATGTGTATGAATACATTTTTGAAAAACATTAGATCATCAATAAAAAAGGATTTGGTCAGGATCTAGACTCAGTGTGTTAATTAATTAATCAATGCTCTCTACATTAGGAAAACACATACCGGTGTACCAGAGGGAGTCACACACAGCTGTGCCTAGATAACCAAACAAATTGACAAGATAACCAAAACCCTTGAATCTATGTCGCCAGTGGGGATGGGATTTTTGTATGTCATATGATGATGCATTATATTTACTGTGTGTATATGTATTTTAAGCAGAAGTGGGGACAAATGTGTGTTTCGATTCATAAAAGGGTTAGCCTGTCAGGTGGGCGGAGTATGTGTGTTTTCGCAGCTGGTGTGAATCAGCTGGATGAGGGCAGCGTGATTGGCTGCTGCCTGCCCAGCCTTCCAGGGAGCTACGTGGATTGGCCGGTGGGTGGTTAAAGCGAGGAGCCGGGACATTTACCGGGAGAGCCGGGAGAACGGAAAAGGTGAAGCTACGAGGTGAAGAGGGAACGGGAAGCAAGGCTCTGGACGGATCGACGAGGAAGTGACCGTGAAGCGAAGGTCCACTGTGGAAGTACTGCTGCACTGCAATTTACTGTACGGCTGCCAGCCGCTGATCGACGGGTCGGTTGAAGGCAGAATTGCGACGCTCCCAAGTTCCTGTCTATTGCCACGCACTCAAGTACCTGTGTATTGCAACGCTCTCAAGTTCCTGATCATTGCAACGCCCTCAAGTTCCTGTCTTTCGCACCGCGCGCTGCTCCTATCAGGGCCAGTGCGCATCTGAGTCGGACGCGCTCCGAACTATTGGGAGACGCACGCCAAGTCTCCAACTGCTTTATTCCGACCAGAAACACGCTGCGCTTAAGGAAGGGTGAGAAGAAATAACTTTTAACTCCTCTCGGTCTGAGGTGTTCTTGACCGAGAGCGGACCCATAACTATTTTAATTCGGGCCATGTCTTGCTAGGCTGTCACTGCATGGTTAAATGAACAAGGAGAGTATGGGGTGCAAATAGTGCCACCTGCAGTCATTTGCCCACCAGCGCCAGTGACTGTTCCATTTTACTCCTTAGCAGCCAGTGAGTGGGAGAGCATGTTCATTGTGTGATGTGTGTAGTGCTTTCTTTAAATAGACGTGTCATGTGTGTAGTGATTCCCTAATAGAAGTGTCATGTGTGTAGTGATTCTCTAATAGAAGTGCCATGTGTTTGCGTTATTTGCATGCTTTGTGACATTTTACTTTTAGTTGTACCATTCATGGTCCCTCCGGCCAGCAGGGGGTGGGTAGAGCAGTAGCAGCCTGAATTGACGGGGTGGTATATAGGCACTGCATCACTTGGCCTTGTGATACATTTCCATGTGAGAAGCTTGGCTGATATGGTCCCTTACTATTTATTTAATTGCGAATAAAGATTATTGTGTTACCCGATATCTGCCTGCTCCTCGTGTGTGTGGGTCAATTGGGGGATTAAAAGAACTGGGTGCCAGCAAGTGGGCCATTACATAGAGGGCTCACTCGCGACACCTTAAATGTTGGCGTTGTCGGCAGGATCTCCCTTGCACACACGGTCAGCATGTCGGTTGAGGGTAACGAGGGAGTCGCTGGCGCTGTTAATCCAGCTCCCAATGTTGTAAATCACATTATGTTACCTTGGTACATGGGGGGGCCATGGCTTCCTATATTTGAAGGGAAAACCGGAGAGAAGATGGCGGGCAAAAATTGAAATGTTTGTACGGGCTCAGGGTCTTTCGAACGATCAGATAGTTGACTTTATCTTAAGTGCTCTGGGAGGTGAAGCTAAACGGGAAATGTTACTATTACCCCTTAGCAGTGTTGTGCTAGTTACTGAAAACCAGTAACTAGTTACATACTAGTTACCATTACTAGTTACTTTACTGATTACTTACACCAAAAAGTAATGTTTTAGTTACTTTAAAAAAAAGGGCTCCCATTATATTAATGCCCTTATAGCCTTCATTTCAGTACTGTTATTGCATTGGAGAATAATACAATCTGTTGATCAACTTGACATGCATTATATGCAATCTGGATAGCATCGATATTAGCTGGTTTTACATTTTTGTATATTCTTTCTCCAAGTAGTTGGAAAAAGTTTTCCGTCCCATATGCCGTGTGCCGCCCGGACATGCTATCATGCTAACTAGCTCCCTGAAAGCGGGTGACTCCACTGTAGCAATAGCCTGCATGTGTTCTACAACATACCGTGCAATGGCTTTATCGACTTTCCGCTGGCTAGCAGTCCCTTGGTTAAAATCCAGCCGCTGTTGCTTAGGTGCAGGTGGAGTGGCGTCGGCTGAGTCTCTGTGGTCTTAGCTCCTAGCTTCGTCCCAGCATGTTGTTTTTGCAGATGTTTGAAGATATTTGAACGACTGGTTTGGGCAGTAGATAGGCTCTTTGACCCGCCAGGACACAACTTACATTTAACTAAAACGTTCTTTTCTTTGTGCTCGACAAAAGTGAAATAGTGAGAATATCTCCAGGTGGAGAAACTAGACTTGAGCTCCGCCGCCGCCATGACAGTCTTGTTAGTAAACAACACAAACATGCCCACAGCCCGTCTCCGCATGTGACACAGGAAGTATCTAAGTACATTTACTCAAGTACTGTACTTAAGTACAGTTCTCATCTCTGTTCGCCTGGCTGTAACGGAGTAACGCACCATGTAGTAACGGTAACTGAGTTACTGAATTTAAAAAGTAATGCGTTAGAGTACTAGTTACTGCCAAAAATAACGGCGTTACAGTAACGCGTTACTTGTAACGCGTTAGTCCCAACACTGCCCCTTAGTGAGCGTGACACTGGGAAAAAAAATATTAGATTGTCTGACTTCATTGTATGCGGGAAGTCAGTCACTGGCAACACTGAGGGCTCAGTTCTATGAATGCAGGCAGGGCGCAGAGGAGGGAATGGGAACTTTCATTCTACGCTTTCGTGAGCTCTATCACAAGTGGCAAGCGAGGGAACCACCAGCTGAGGACATTGAAGATGAGCTTCTAAGGACACAGTTCATCAGGGGACTACAAGAAAGCCTGGTGAAACAAGAATTGAAACGACTTCTTCGTCGCACGCCGGGAATGACTTCCTGCTATCTGCACCGAGGCCAAATCGCTTGAAAGGGAGCAGGCTAAAGATGGAACTGAGACATGGGCCTGTCGCACTTATGCCCCCAGGCCTCCACAAACCCAACCACCTGCCACTCCTTTATGTTCCTTAGTACCCCCACCTGCCCAGGACAGCCAGGCATTATGGGACTCCCTGCGGGCAGAGCTCCAACAGGACCTTAAAGACCAGATGTTAACACTGGGCAAGTCTCTCATGGAAGAGATGCGTGGTCAAATTGCTAACCTCTCTCTGGGGCCTGCTGACTCAACTGTACAGAGGCAAAACCCACAAGCAGGGCCCGCATTTCAGCCTAGGCCTCGTCAACCACCCCTGGGCACAGCCAGGACTCAGTTCCAGTGGGACCCCCAAGGTCGGCCAATCTGTTTAGAGTGTGGGCAGGCGGGTCACACCCGCCGGTTCTGTTCCAGACGACGCTCTGGACCTTCGGATTTTTAGTCTCCTCAGTCGCTGCCGGGCAAGTGGTCGGGGAGGGGACCCAGACCACACCCCCAACAAAGCCTGCGTTGATTGGTACCTGCCCAGAGTTGGATGTAATTATAAGTGGTGAAAATATTCCTTGTATATTGGACACTGGTTCGCAAGTCACTCTGTTCAGTTATTCTCTGTTTCAGGAGAAGTTTGGAGAAAGATTGGTCCGAGGAGACATCCCCTGGCTCACTCTGAAGGCTGCAAATGGGCTTCACATCCCATACATTGGATACGCGCTTTTGGACTTTGAGATCAATGGGGTGAAGGTAATTGGGAAGGGTGTGGTGGTGGTTGAAGATTCCTGCCTGCAACAGGAATGTGCCTTATTGGGGATGAATGTGATTGGGGACTGTTGGCAAACTATCTTCCAGGATGGCCACCAAGGAGAGGCGGCTTTCAGATCAACACTGCCACCTGCGGTCAGCACAGCCTGGGGAAAGGCTTTTGCTGTTTGTCGACGAGTGGGCCGGGTTGGATCCCCCACCGAACTGCAGGGGGTTGCCAAGCTGCCACGTCAGTCTGCTGTGTTGGTTCCCCCAGAGACAGAAATGATTATCTGGACCCAGGTGCCCCAAGCAGTTGGCACCCCAGACTGCTGTGTTATGGTGGAAAATCTCCAGAATGATGACCAGGAGTGGCGGGTGGCGAGGACACTGAGCTGGGTAAGGAGTGGAAGAGTGCCGATAAGAGTGTGTAACCCCCATCCCTTCTCCATAGAGATCCCCCAGCGTCGTGCCCTGGCTACAGTGTCCCAGGTGGATCCTCAGGCTGTGAAGACCGAGGAGGAGTTGGTGTTGACCCACACAGGGCCATCTGCGGTGGAGGTAGAGGTGAGGAGTATAAGCAGCACTCCAGTCCCGAATGTTACTGTACCTCCAGATCATCCGGCCCTGGCATTGCAAGGAGAGGACCTCAACCATAACGAGCAGCAGCGGTTAAGTGATCTACTTCAGAGGTGGACCAAGGTTTTTGCAGCCAATGAAGATGATTTTGGCCACACAAGTGCAGTCTTGCATCAGATCCCTACCGGTGATGCACCTCCAATCCGACAGAGACACAGGCCAGTTCCACCAGCACTCTATGCTGAGTTACGAGCCCTACTGGAAGGTATGTTGGAAAATGGGGTTGTAAAGGAAAGTTCCAGCCCCTGGGCAGCACCTGTAGTGTTGGTAAGGAAAAAGGATGGATCGTGGCGTTTTTGTGTAGATTACCGGAAACTTAATGCCATAACTCACAAAGATGCTTTTCCTTTGCCCAGAGTCGAAGAGTCGCTCACCCACCTCAAGGAGTCAGCTTGGTACTCCACACTGGATCTGGCTAGCGGGTACTGGCAGGTTGCGGTGGACCCCCGAGACCAGGAGAAGACCGCCTTCACAACACCAGTGGGCCTCTTTCAGTTTGAGAGGATGCCGTTTGGTCTCTGCAATGCTCCAGCCACATTCCAGCGGCTCATGCAACGCTGTTTGGGAGGGCAAGTAAATGACTTTCTATTGATATACCTGGATGATATCATTGTGTATTCTCCCTGCTTTGATAGTCATCTCAGGCACCTGGAACAAGTGTTTGAGAGACTACACCAGCACGGCCTAAAACTCCAGCCCCACAAATGTCACCTGTTCAAGAAGGAAGTGAAGTACTTGGGACATGTGGTCAGCAAGAAAGGGGTGGCCACGGACCCAGAAAAAACTGCAGCTGTGCAGGAATGGCCGGTCCCCAAGACAGTCACTCAAGTCCGTTATTTCTTGGGCTTTGCAGGCTACTACCGCCGATTCATCCCTGCCTTTTCCCGGCTGGCAGCTCCCCTGAATGTTCTGCTTCGGGGTACGGCAGGGGTTAAATCAACAACAGTTAAGTGGTCTCAAGAGTGTCAGGGTGCATTTGAGGAACTTAAGCGAGCTCTATTACAGGCGCCTGTGTTGGCGTATGCAGATTTCAAATTACCCTTCCTGTTGTATACAGATGCCAGTTTGGATGGGCTGGGTGCAGTATTGTCACAGGTTCAGCAGGGGAGGGAACGAGTTATTGCATATGCCAGCCGTAGTCTAAGCCCTGGTGAAAAGAATGACCAGAACTATAGTTCTTTTAAGTTAGAGTTTCTGGCGCTATTTTGGGCAATCACAGAGAAGTTCAAACACTACTTGTGGGGCACAGAATTCACAGTGTTTACAGACAACAATCCCCTGGTACACCTGGGGACAGCCAAACTGGGGGCCGTGGAACAGAGGTGGGCAGCCCAGCTGGCAAACTTCACCTTTTCAGTCAAGTATCGACCCGGTGTGGAAAACCGGAATGCAGATGCCTTGTCCCGGCTCCCAGGGGAAGTAGATATCAAAGCAGTCTACAACGTGCCCGGAGCTCAGGGAGGTCTAGGAGTGAAGGGTCCACCAGCTGGACAGGACTGTAATCCAGGGTCTTGGCTGGAGCGCCAACAGGGAGACCCGGAGTTGGACAAAGTGAGACAATTGATCAACCAAGGGTTAAATGTGTCTCAGGTGCGACGGTCTGAGTTCCCCCAAGTGCACGGGTGGTTGCAGACATGGGATCGGCTGGAACTTCGTGACGGAATCTTGGGGCGCTGCATTCAGGAACCCGACACGGGCCAGCAGGCTTTCCAGTTGATTGTCCCAACCCAACATGCCCGGGAGCTGTGGGAGGATTACCACAAAGCGGCTGGACATGCCAACAGCGAAAAGGTCTTGAGTATCTTGCAGCGCAGATTCTACTGGCTGGGGATGGCTAAGGACATAAAGTCCTGGACAGTAGTATGCCCACAATGTGTGACAGGGAAGGCTGGTCCCAAGGTGAGAGCCCCTCTTCAGCCCATTGTATCCAGTTACCCATGGGAGGTTGTAGCCCTGGACTATTTATCATTGGGACGGCCAGCCGACACCCACCAGTATATCCTGGTTATGACCGACCTGTTTTCCAGGTATGCTGTGGCAGTGCCCACCAAGGACAGCCCAGACGACGGCGAGACATTTGTGGACCGCCCTCATCCAGCCTTTCGGGTGCCCAGAACGGTTCTTGACGGACCGAGGAGGTGCCTTTGAGTCTGAGGTAATGCGGCAGCTCTGTGAACTGTATGGCTGTACAAAGAGCCGCACTACCCCATACCATCCCCAGGGAAATGGGGCCTGTGAGCGTTTCAACAGAACTTTGCTGTCATTATTGGGCACATTAGGTGCAGAAGAGCAGGTACGGTGGAGGGAAAAGCTGCCAGCTTTAGTTCAAGCTTACAACAACACTGTACATTGTAGCACTAAACTGACTCCCTACTTTGTACTGTTTGGCCGTCACGCCAGACTGCCTGTTGATCTGTGTGTAGGTGTTGTCCCCCCACAGAAAAAGGGAACAATTAATGGCTGGGTGAGAACACACCATCAGACACTGCTTGAAGCGTATAGCCGGGTACGAGCTCATACCAAGCAAAGGCAGAACTGGGACCAGGCACGGTATGATAAGAAGGCCCATGCTATCCCCTTGTTGCCCGGAGGGAGGGTGCTGATCAGGAACTTCAGACGGAGAGCCAGAGGCAAGTTGGAACCACATTGGGTGTCTTCTCCCTATGTTGTTGTCTCACAGGTACGGCCTGGCCATCCAGTGTATAGCATCCGGCCCGAGGGGAAAGAAGGACCGATACGGACGATGCACCGCAACAACCTGCGTCCCTGCCCAGCAGGATTATGGACTGAGCCTCAGGTGTGTCCTCAGGAAATTGATTCCCAGCCTAACCAGCCTGTATTCTTGTTGCCTTTTGGCCCTGTAGCTAGGTGGGGCTCTCAGTCTACTCCAGTCATACCAGGCCTAGTGCCGTAGCGGTTTGGGGAACTAGAGCAGGTCCCAGCTCAATTGGACCCTGAGCCTCAATTGGAGGGTGGGCTTGTGCCAGGGGAAGGACAAGGCCCTGTGAGGAGGTCGCAGCGTCGAAACTTTGGGGTGCCTCCACAAAGGTACCAGGTCTAAGGGGTAGTCGGGACGACCACCAATATCGAGGGGGGGAAATGTCGCCAGTGGGGATGGGATTTTTGTATGTCATATGATGATGCATTATATTTACTGTGTATATGTATTTTAAGCAGAAGTGGGGACAAATGTGTGTTTCCATTCATAAAAGGGTTAGCCTGTCAGGTGGGCGGAGTATGTGTGTTTTCGCAGCTGGTGTGAATCAGCTGGATGAGGGCAGCGTGATTGGCTGCTGCCTGCCCAGCCTTCCAGGGAGCTACGTGGATTGGCCGGTGGGTGGTTAAAGCGAGGAGCCGGGACATTTACCGGGGGAGCCGGGAGAACGGAAAAGGTGAAGCTACGAGGTGAAGAGGGAACGGGAAGCAAGGCTCTGGACGGATCGATGAGGAAGTGACCGTGAAGCGAAGGTCCACTGTGGAAGTACTGCTGCACTGCAATTTACTGTACGGCTGCCAGCCGCTGATCGACGGGTCGGTTGAAGGCAGAATTGCGACGCTCCCAAGTTCCTGTCTATTGCAACGCTCTCAAGTTCCTGATCATTGCAACGCCCTCAAGTTCCTGTCTTTCGCACCGCGCGCTGCTCCTATCAGGGCCAGTGCGCATCTGAGTCGGACGCGCTCCGAACTATTGGGAGACGCACGCCAAGTCTCCAACTGCTTTCTTCCGACCAGAAACACGCTGCGCTTAAGGAAGGGTGAGAAGAGATAACTTTTAACTCCTCTCGGTCTGAGGTGTTCTTGACCGAGAGCGGACCCATAACTATTTTAATTCGGGCCATGTCTTGCTAGGCTGTCACTGCATGGTTAAATGAACAAGGAGAGTATGGGGTGCAAATAGTGCCACCTGCAGTCATTTGCCCACCAGCGCCAGTGACTGTTCCATTTTACTCCTTAGCAGCCAGTGAGTGGGAGAGCATATTCATTGTGTGATGTGTGTAGTGCTTTCTTTAAATAGACGTGTCATGTGTGTAGTGATTCCCTAATAGAAGTGTCATGTGTGTAGTGATTCTCTAATAGAAGTGCCATGTGTTTGCGTTATTTGCATGCTTTGTGACATTTTACTTTTAGTTGTACCATTCATGGTCCCTCCGGCCAGCAGGGGGTGGGTAGAGCAGTAGCAGCATGAATTGACGGGGTGGTATATAGGCACTGCATCACTTGGCCTTGTGATACATTTCCATGTGAGAAGCTTGGCTGATATGGTCCCTTACTATTTATTTAATTGCTAATAAAGATTATTGTGTTACCCGATATCTGCCTGCTCCTCGTGTGGGTCAATTGGGGGATTAAAAGAACTGGGTGCCAGCAAGTGGGCCATTACATAGAGGGCTCACTCGCGACATCTACACACAGCAAATAAACTCAAATAACACAACGAGATGTAAAAGGAGATCACACATACAGTATAGTCGATATAAAACTGGCCGCTTCAATCTGAAGAGCAACTAAAACAAAACACGGGAGTTTACCTTGTTCTTGTGAACACTAATGTAATCCACAGCATACACAGAGACCACAAAGTTCTTAAGGAGAAAACTAGTTCCTGAAACAAAACACGTTAGTGTACCTTGTTAGCTAGCTGACATTAACGTTACACATTGCACTCATATTACTCACCAACCTCTTGTAAAACCGGTCCCGCTGCTCTTACAGAACCGACTAACTCCCCTTTCGTGTATGTACAGCTCTCAACGTGTCCAGACTTGTAGTGATGTTCACCTCGTTTTATACTTTTATTCTCATTCTGAAAGAAACAGGTGAAATTTGCTAACGTGACCGCCATCTTTGTGATGGTGACGCGTATTGTGCGAGACCAGAGACCTGTAGTTCACTCAGCGGTTTCACACAAAAAAATGTGTAACTTCACAGTTTTACGACACATTTTTATTTTTTTGACTTGCAAAATATTCTTTTAAATTGACAAACATCATGTGTCATTCGTGGCACAATTCAAAAGATAACCTTTCTCTCTCCATTGACTTCAATGTATAATTTTATGCTTCCGGGGTCCCATGGAGTTTGTGGTGTGTTTCGTTCGAAATGTCCCTTATAGGCCTACGTCTGTTTCCGGTGACTTTATTTACGGCTAAAGAGCATGCTAAAAAGCCCAAGATTATAGAATTAAACGAATAAATAAAAACAAGGATAATTGTGTGTTATTGTTGAGTAAATAACAGTGTGTTATTTCGAAAAGAATAACAAATTAGAAGGAAAAAAAGATTTTCAAAAATACAGATTTCAGTATTTTGAGGCTCTGAGCCCCATTTCTTTTCCTCACAGACGGGAAAAAAAGTCTGACATTATACGATTTTAAAATAAAAACAAATACATAAAAAGATAAAACACTGGCATGTAATTTACGTTAGAATAAATACAATGGTTTTGAATAATAGATGAGAGTAAAATCTACGTCACTTTACAGCCCCGCCCACTTTTGGGGAAACCAACGCTGTCATTTGAACGGCGATCAAGCCTGAAGCCACAGAGATCTTCTGTTGCTGTCCTTTCTTCTTAGAGGAAGTACAGAAACACGTAACTCTGGATTTGTTTTAATGTTTGAGGTGCAATAAACGACACAGCAGCTTTTTGGCATGTTAAAACTATTCTGTTCTGCCTCACTCATGAGAGTAACAGCTGGTGAAATTACAGCCTCGCCTACTGATTTCAAATGTGTGCTCTAAAATGATATTTATAAATGACTATTATCATTATTATAAGCAAGACAATAAATGGCAAAGATATGTAGAAAATAAACGTATTTGAGATACGTTCATAAGAAACGTGACGTGGGAGAAAATATGTTTCTAGAAGATATGTAGAAAATAAACATATTTAAGATACGTTCATAACGAACGTAACGTGGGAGAAAATACGTTTCTAGCTAAACGTAATTGAGAATGCAGTTTAGTTCTGTGGGAACGTAATTTTCAGGATACAGGGTTGCTTAGGGACCGTCTACAAACTGAAAAGGGGTTTTGCGATATCTCGCAAAGGTTTGTATGGAAGCCCATTTCCGCCACTTGAAAAAAATAAAATCCCCATGAAAAGTCATGAGATAAAAAAGACGAAATAATGAGATAAAAAGTCATGAGATAAGAAAGTCGAAATTATGAGATAAAAAGTCATGAGATAAAAAGTCATAATGAGAGAAAAAGTCATTATGAGATAAAAAAGTCATGAGATAAGAAAGTCGAAATAATGAGATAAAAAGTCATGAGATAAGAAGTGCGCATGCGCTGCAGTGGCGCTGTCTTTAAAGGTCCCTTCATCACCTTGCTGCTCTCCACCATGCAAACGGCATCTAGTCCTAAATAAGGTAACTATTACAGGTGACTTTTGTAAATGTTAGATGTTACATATAGCCTATATTGCAGCTAAACTACAACAATGCAGTTTATAGCTTTGACATTACCTGTTATGAACTATAATATATATGCCTATAGTTTTGTGGTAACGTTCACGCCACTAATGACAATAGTGTAGGCATACTGCTGCTGTGAGTTGCTCTAACTCTAACCCGTGAACGTTACCACAAAACTATAGGCATATATATTATATTCATAACAGGTAATGTCAAAGCTATAAACTGCATTGTTGTAGTTTAGCTGCAATATAGGCTATATGTAACATCTAACATTTACAAAAGTCACCTGTAATAGTTACCTTATTTAGGACTAGATGCCGTTTGCATGGTGGAGAGCAGCAAGGTGATGAAGGGACCTTTGAAGACAGCGCCACTGCAGCGCATGCGCACTTCTTATCTCATAATTATGACTTTTTATCTCATTATTATGACTTTTTATCTCATTATTTCGACTTTCTTATCTCATTATTATGACTTTTTATCTCAATTATGACTTTATCTCATTATTATGACTTTTTATCTCATAATTTTTTTCAAGTGGCGGAAATGGGCTTCCATAGTTTGCAAAATTTCGCAAACTTTTATTTATTTTTTTATTCAACATTTTTTCCTCCATGTCCCCTAGGGGGCTCCATACATTAACGATAAAACACATTTGTGAATTCTTTATAAATGCAAACCGAGTCAAGCCGACTCCGGAGGTGGCGGTATGCACCTTAAAGTTGTTTGCAATCCACCAAAAAACGAGAGGAGAAGAAGAAGAAGAAGCCGACTCCGAGCTGGCCGACTTCAGGGGAGCTTTTTGAGACCTCCCCCGGCTGCAATCGGCTATTCTCGTCTACTTTCGAGGCAAGCCGCAGCTCATCTCAAACAAGCCTATTGCCTTTAAAACCTCCGCCTACATGGACCGATGCGGTGCTTCCCTGAGCGTCAAATTCCGCCGCCGATGGGAATACATTGCAATCAGTTGAAATCGCTTTGCGTCCGTTCGTGAAGCTGAAGGAAAATCGGCACATCACAACTGCACGGCACGCCAAAGGACCCTGACCAAGCGTCGCTATTGGACTATCAGGGAGTGAGACTGTGTTGGTTTGAGGGGTTATATAGAAGTGCACATATGTGCAAGCTTCTACAGAGAACAAAATACGTTTTGTAGATAAGAACTGGTGATACTTTTATTCTTATCTCCTGTCATTATTACAGCTCCTTCACTTTATTTGTCTTTTACATCCTGCTCTTTCTCTTCACTTTTATCTTAACCCTAAACTCTTTCTGCCCAGTTAATCTAAGTTCACAACTTTTTCAAATATTATTCTTTTGGCCGTTTCCTCTAAGAGGTCAATTTCCTCTTGGTGTGTCGTGCATCCTCTGTAAAATAAATCCTCAGAAAGAACAAAGGGAAATGTGGGGAAAGAGAAGAAGTGCTGTATTAGGAAGCAGATAAATAAGAGACATGTGAAAATATAAGAGATAAACACAATGTTCTTTAGTTTCATTGAAGACAGATATGATAACCCACTCAAAGCCACATGGAAACCTAAGCTTTGACAGAGAAAGAAAGAAAATGGTGTGTAATTTTAGTATCAGGTCTTATCCTTTGAAGAAGGTTTGTTCCCAGTTGTCTTTGGAGAGAATGGCTAGTAGCCTCACTATGACCTTTCCAACTGATTTCATCTTCTTTCAACCTTCTACTCTTCTTTTTTCCTCTCTACATCACGATCTTTCCCGCTTTTTGACCTTCCATTTCTTTGTCTTTCCATTCTACTTCTTCACTATTCTCTTATCCCTCTATCTCTCCATTAAATGTGTAGTTCTTGACGCTGCAACCTCTTCCATATTTTTAACCATACTTCTGCCTCATGGTTACTTAGAGGACAGGAAAAAACGTACATAGGAAATAGGAGTGATACGTTTAGTGTGAAATAAGCTGAGCCACTAATGGCTTTTTCCACTGCAGCACGTTGCATGGCCTCAGATCTACTTCATATAGTAAACAAGTCTCTTCACTCAGGTGTTTTTCCACAGGCCCTGAAAACTGCAGTCATTAAACCGCTCTTAAAAAAGCATAATCTAGACGCTTCAGTAATGAACAATTACAGGCCCATATCAAACCTCCCATTTCTAGGTATAATCATTGAAAAAGTAGTTTTTCAACAGTTGAGTAATTTCTCGCTGAGCTTCAGTCTGCAATGTTCAAAACAACAGATACAGCCAGAAATCTAGGTGTAGTCATGGACTCTGACCTGAGTTTCAACAGTCACATTAAAACGGTTACTAAATCAGCCTACTATCACCTAAAGAACATATCTAGGATTAAAAGAATAATGTCACAGCAGGATTTGGAAAAACTTGTCCATGCTTTTATCTTCAGTAGACTGCAATGGTGTCTTCACAGGTCTCACTAAAACATCTATTAGGAAGCTGCGGCTGATTCAGAACGCCGCTGCTCGAGTCCTCACTAACACTAAGAAAGTGGATCACATCACTCCTGTTCTGAAGTCTTTACACTGGCTTCCTGTGTGTCAAAGAATAGATTTTAAAATACTGCTGCTGGTTTATAAAGCACTGAATGGTTTAGGCCCAAAATACATTTCTGACCTCCTGCTAAATTATGAACCATCCAGATCTCTCAGGTCTTCAGGGACTGGTCAGCTTTCTGTCCCCAGAGTCAGAACTAAACATGGAGAAGCAGCGTTTAGTTATTATGCTCCAAATATCTGGAACAAACTCCCAGAAACCTGCAGGTCCGCTGCAACTCTGACTACTTTTAAATCCAGGCTGAAGACTTATCTTTTTGTCGCTGCTTTTAATTGAAACTGAGCCGCTGTGTTCATCAGTAAAGTGCAACTTCTGTGTGAATTATTCATATCTTAAACTGCACTGTAACTTTTTATTGATGTAGTTTTTTATTCATGTATTTTTTCTTTTAATGTTTCTTTAATTATCTTTTACAGTTTTTAAATGCCTTTGTCTGAATGTCTTTCATTTTTGTAAAGCACCTGGAATTGCCTTGTGTTGAAAGGTGCTATATAAATAAACTTGCCTTGCCTTACACTTGCAGTTATGTATAGTTTTGCTGTGTTTTACACTTTTGTATTTATGTTTATAGTTTACTTTGTTATTTGCACTTGTTCGATGATTAAACTGTTTGTTTGTAACACGTATTTTTATCGCGATTTCCTCTGTGTTAATAGTAGATCTAAACAAACAAAACAAACCACAAAACAACTTTCTTAATTTATTAGAAACATTTTCTTTTCATGATTTGTTATTTTCTCAAATGTTCTTATTATGGGGCAGTACTTACAGGTACTTGGAATTCAAATATTTACTAAATGGTCAATTCTGATAAACATTTTTTTAAATCATTTGACAAACATGTATATGTGAAAGAGTAAAACATATTTATTTATGTTCAATACAATTTACAATCAGTACAATGAATGTGTTGCTATTAAATTAGCGCATCAGACCCTCCCGTATGTCACTGCCCTCCTCCTCTGCACCTTGTGCCACTGCTACCCCACGCTCTGCTGCATCCCATTCATCATCACAGGCCTCTCCATGACATTTGTTGCACAGATAGGTGTAGGTTTCCTCAGACGTCCTGAAGTTCTGCACCCACTGAGTGTAGGTGGGATGGAATAATCACACCCCACCACTCGGTAGCTCGGTTGAACGTCCAAGCACAAGGTCTGCGGCGGCAACTTTGCAAATGGTATATCTTCTGAAATACACATACAAAGCATACATATTTGAATACGTAAAAGTGGTAGCTAAAATTAATTAACTTGAAACACTGGTCGTATAGTCAGTGGTGATTCTAGAGTCTGTGGGGGCCCTAGGCAAACATTCACTGGGGGCCCCTCGAACTAGCTTTTCATCACCACGCACAGCCGACAGCCCCTCCCGGAGCGGAGCAGCGCAACTGAAATTATGAGCTTTTGACGGCGCGCTATGCATGGGGACCCCTTGAGGGGGTTACCCTACATGTCGTTGCAGTAAATTAAAGGGTGTTTCATGTTTTCGTTGCTGTGGACCTTCTTAATCTACCTTCTTTGGGGGGCCCCTTCTGTTCCGGGGCCCCAAGCAGTTGCCTGCTTTGCCTGTTCGCAAGGTGCGCCCCTGCGTATAGTGAGCGTGACCCTTAACCATGGATGTATAATAAGAACTGGATACAGCGTGGGAGGCGGGGCTTCATTCATTCCTATGAGAGTTGCTCATTAGCGCATGATGATAAAATGGCCCAACTTTTGAGAGAGTGAAACGTCACAGATTACCCGGCATGCCTGAGAAGTACCCGTATGTGCACTCATAGAGCATGCGCAACTTTAACCAAAATGCTCGTTCACATCAAGCACGTCAATTTGCGTACACGTTACAGCACCGTGCGTTCATGACAGCATGGTAATGGATTGTTATTATGATGGATTTGATATTAACAAGGCGGCAGTTAGCAGCTAGCGGCTAGCTAGTAATTATGCTAATGTACACATCAATCGTTATGTACTTATATTACGCTGTAACAGGATCTAGTGATATCCAAGCAACAGAGCTTCATTTAGCATGAAATAATTATTGCACTGTATATATATATACAGTGCAATAAGCTTCGTAGTGCAATAATAAGCTACAGGGACGTTAATCTACGTCGGTAATATTAACTTTATTTAATACAACATTTACGGTACAAGATTTAATCATACAGCCCATGTAGTATAATATTTTACAAATGATGAATTACAGCAAACATGTGCAATATATCCATTATTACAGCTCTGTGGGCGTTATGGGTCCGTTCTTATTGTGCATCCATGGGTAAATATAAACGCATGTAGTGCTGAACATGGAACATGAACGTGCTGGGCAGCACGGTCCCGTGGGTTAGATGTGCGTTCATAATGCCGAAGGAAATAACTCTCAGAATAACGTTATTAGCACATTTTTACAACTTGAGGAACGAATGTTTTTAATAAGGGCTATACAAGTGTTCATACTGGGTTGTTTATTTAGTTTAAAAAAAATTATCCAACTCCTGGGGGCTTGCCCTTAACACATTGCTAGTTAGCGAACGTTAGCTTACCTATAGCGTTGTTGTTTTGTAGGTGGTGGCGAAGTCGATAGGGACTTGGCTTGGCAACTGGAAGGTCACCAGTTCAATTCCCGGCAAGACCAAGTGCTACCGAGCACCTTTCCCTACACTGCTCCCCGGGCGCCGTTCAAAATGGCAGCACACTGCTCCTAACACTAGGATGGGTCAAATGCAGAGAAACAATTTCCCCACGAGGGATTAATAAAAGTCCATCTTAATCTTAGTGATCAGTCGTCTTGTCGTCTCTGCTGCGTTGTATGATTGCCCAAACTCTCCTGTTGGCTTCTTCTGTATTTCGTCTTGTTACATAGATACAAATCAAGAACCAAGTACATGATCGCTTCCGTTATGGTGTTTGAGCTGTGTCGCATTGAAGATGACGTCACGGCAGTTTTACGCAGCGTCGCTCCGCCATGGATGTATAATAAGAACTGGATACAGCATCGGAGGCAGGGTCTCGTTCTTTCCTATGAGAGCTGCTCATTGGCGCATGAGGACAAAATGTCCCAACTTTTGAGAGAGCGAAACGTCACAGATTACTCGTCATGCCTGGCTTTCAGAGCAGAAGAACCCGTATGTGCGCTCACAGAACATGCGCCCCTCAAGCCCAGCCCCCGAGCTCCCACTCTCGGGTCAGTACAATGAATGGAGAGAGAAAATAAATCTAAATTCGGCTTTTAGTGCATTTTACAACTCTGAGGACCAAATGATTCTAATAAGGACTATACAATAGTTCATACTGGGTAGTTTATTTAGTTTAAAAAACATTATCCGCTGATTTACAGACGTTTCTTTCCCCATGTTAGTCAATGGGAAAAAGTATTTCTGGGCCCAGTGACATCACGGACTGATACGGAAATTGTACTACCGCCGTTTGGCCACTATGAATTTGTTCCTCAGAGTCCGGCGCACTTCCTTGGGGCTTGCACTCTGCCCGCCGAACAGCCGATCACTCCGCCTACACTGCGTTACTATAGTTACTACCCCATTACTAAAGTGTATTGAAAAGGCAGCTTAAAGTGAGCCTGGCCTACCAAGGCCAAACTAAGCTGTGTTAAGCCGTGCTAGGTCCTGCAGTGGAAAAGTGCCATAACCCTCTATGCTAAAGTGAGGACAAGGGTGGACACATGCAGAGAAGGGCTGTGAGGATGATAAAGTACATTTTATACCACATAAAATGAAATCTATAGTGTCTTGAAGAATTCCCCACAGCATACAACAATCTAGCAGTAGTATGTCAAGCAATGGTTGTGTCCAAGGTGTTGGATCTGCTTTATGGTGCCATCTTCTTGGAATCTTTAAAAAGATAAACTGTACTGCTGCTGTGTGACCAACAGAGAATAGAAGGACTCCTACATGTCACTATTACAGGCAAGACTTAAGTCTGGGTTTATGGCTCGTTACCATGGCACCGCAGTGACACCCACTGTACATCTGGCTAGGGTGCTAACAGAGAACATGCTCACACAAACTCAGTGTCTGAATGTGTTTGTCAGTATGTGTATGTGTGTTTCTCTGCGGGGTAAGACGAGAAGTGTGGCAATGTTAGCATAATGGAAAGGATGACATTTAGCCTGCAAATTGCCTTGAAGTCAGCAAGAATAAAATCCGGTCTTGGCAAAAAGTCTGTCTGGTGAAGGAAAGAGGAATCTGGGAAAGGAGAGAACACACTGACAAAATAAAGAACAGTGTAAAGGTTTAATGACAAAGGGAACAACTTGTTTTCTCTGTTGGCGAGGTTACAGAAACCAACTGAATTGTAACTGAAAGGTTAAAGGTTTGATTCTGGCAACAGCTAGAATAGTAGCAATCAATTGCAATGTGTCGTTATAAAATGTTCTTGGGCAAGGTATGTCAAATACTACCTCATACACTTTGAATCTAAGGCAGGGGTTCTCAAAGTTTTGATGAGTGAGGGCCAATGTAGGTACCCAATATTGGATTGAGGGCCGCCCAAGAAAAAACCGAACACAAAAGAATTCCAAAACAAATCCTTTCTTTATTGTACTAACCAATTACCGCAACTCGCGAGATGCCTAGTTGCCATGCAACCAGTAGTCTAGCAAACTTTCCACAAGCTGTCATTCATAATTTAGGAATGACAACCCAGGGGGCGCAGTTTTACCATTCTTAACCCTCTGGAGTCTAAGGGTATTTTCTCGATTTTTAGATGTTTTCTTAAATCACCTTTTCAATGTATTTCTTCTAACATGGCACCCCATGTGTTACATATCAAAATGTTCAGGACAATCTCTGGTCTTGCTATATATGCATATTGCTCACCTTAGAGCACTGTTTCATGAGATAAGTAGCTCAAAATCTTAAAATGTGACAAATCCGATTTTTGGAAAATCTTCAAAACTCTTGTGAAAACACAGATGTACTCATGTGATCGAATTGTTTTGGTGTTTTAGATTTGGTTACCAAAGTCCTAGGATCACAAAGGCAGTGAAATATTTGAATTACACTGTATATAAATGTGTTATTCATGTCTAAAATTAAAAAAATGTAATTCAAATTTTGAGTAAAACAGGTGTTTATCACTCTACTTTCACCACAGCAGGGACTGAGATACATTAGGACTGAATAATGACTTCATATTACATACCAAGGTTCATGTGATGTGTACAAATACAAATTGAGCATTCAACCTTTTTTTTTCAACCAACAATTTATTATAAATATGTTTTTTTCAACCAACTATTTATATAAATATAAGAAACTGGAAAATATATCTATTTACAAAATTGAACATCAGAACTTTCAACCAACTATTCATTATACAATGTCAAAACAGTGTCAAGGTCTTTGTCTGTCTTCCAAGACAGTGGGTCTGGCTGCTGTGTAGGTGGGGGTGATGGTGCATGGGCTGCTGTGTAGGTGGGGTGTACAAGTGCTATACGAGACCTCCACGAGACCTCCTTGCTGGCTGGGTTGAAGGTGATGGCTGTGGTGGAGCCTTTGTGCTGAGGTGTATCTTGACCTGGTGGCAGCCACAGATGGAGGCAGCTGTAGTGATGCTGGTCTGCTGGTCCTTGGTGGTGATGGCTCTGGTGAAGGCCCTTGAGCCACAGTAGATCTTAACCTGGGGGCCGGCACAGATGGATGTTGTGGCTGCTGGATAAACGCCGCCTGTGTAGGACAATAATTACAACTAATTTCATTGAAATAAAGTTCAGGTAAAATGTTGCTCAAGCACAAATAACAATGCACACATAAAAATAAAGTTTGGGAGGTTGCAGAAGGAGACACACACACACACACACACACACACACACACACACACACACACACACACACACACACACACACACACACACACACACACACACACACACACACACACACACACACACACACACACACACACACACACACACACACACACACACACACACACACACACACACACACACACACACACAGGTATTTCCAGTTACTTTACATTCAGTATAAAATCACAGACACACATATACATAGGCTACATCTGATTACAAAGTCTCATCTTTACAGGACGGTAAAATAATAACAGGCACACATATAAATAAATCTATGACAAAGTCTCATCTGTACAGAACAGTATGATAAAATAATCGATGGCAAAAACATGTCACTGTAAATGTCTGTTGCTGTTAACAGCATTCCCACTAACTGTTCTTCTACGGACACATTTTTATTATTCCGCCGGTATTTTGGCCCTCTTCTTCTCCCGCATTGAACATCGCAGAAACTCCGTTCAAACATAAAAACGTTCAACTCGGTCGGGAATCGATGGCTATTACTTTTCTCATTCATAACTTTCATAATTCCAGAGATACATCCCATAATACATCACATTTTTAACATTGAAGTCAATGGGGGAAATCTTCAGACTTTAACAAATCTTCATGCGATTCAACTGCTAACTGTTCATTCATACTTTCACTCAGAAACCTCATTCCAACTTTAAAATGTTACAAATCATTCTGACATTATTCGTGTGAAAGAACCTTTAAATCTGATCCTTACTTTTAGAGATATTAAGGCTGCGGCCCCACGAGGACGAAAACGGCTAAACGCATAGGATTAACGCAAACGCAATCGCAAACGGCTTCCGTCCACATGCAATAATTATCCGGATAGTGTCTGCCCACACGAGACCGCTCCGTTTAGCTCCAACCGCTGGAGAAGCTGCAGTACATATGCAGGAGCCTGTAGGTGGCGCTGTAACTTCCTCCACAAAAGCAGCGAAGAAGAAGGTTGTCATGGTTGCCCTTCTGTTTATTCTCCGCGGTGGGGGCCGAGGGAACCGGGCAGAGTTTTTCGCCAGTCAGCGTGTATTAAAGTTGAAATCTTCCGGACAAAATTATAAAAGTGCCGGTCAAAGGTCTTCTTTGTTATTTATTGAGCTTTAAAACAAATGAATAACGACTCTATATAATATAATGATAAAATACACGGAGCCTCTCTTTTTCCTCCCTCTCTTCGGACAGCGCCAGTGTCTGTCTCATGCAGCAGCTCATCCAGTAATCAGTGACCCGGCCGACTGTAAAAATAAACATATTTATAACTAGTTTAGGGAGTTTGAGAGGTAATTAAAATAGCTAAGGGTGATGATCTGACTTGAAGTGTGTGTTTTGCTGCAGAGGGAGGAGCTGCAGGTGAGCAGAGCTGCGTGTCTCCGTCCTGTCAGATTAGACTTCACTCGCGAGAGAAAGATAAATAATCTGAATTCAGGGTGCAGTTTACTTTGACGTGGGGGTGAGCAGCAGAGGTGGGGAGAGGCGGGGCTATTGCCTCATCATTATTGCTGTAGATGTTGCACAAACAACTGTAGCATGGTCAATAGCGTCCGGAGCACGATAGCAACTCTGCGATCCGCCATTGTTGTTGTTGTTGGTGGCGAAACACTTCAGCACTGGCGCGGGGTAAGCGGAGGTGAGCAGAAGAGGTGGGGAGAGGCGGGGCTATTGCGCAATCACTATCAGTGATCTGAAAATGTCCGTATAGGGCGCACACACGGAGCTGTTTGACCCCCCAGAGAGTGGCGTATGCATTTCTATCCACCTTGGGACCCGTTGTCGTTTCCTCAGTCGTTTAGTGCCATATTCGGTCGTCCTCATGTGGCCGAACGGTCTATATGACACTAAACAGTAACGCAAACGACCGAATTCGTCCTCGTGGGGCCGCAGCCTAACATTTGTTCAGACCTTGTTTTAGAGGTTTTCTTCACATAGTACGTGATGTCACAGGGTGAGAAATCTTGAAATTTGCCTTCATACATATTTTTTAAACTGCCATAATTCCCAAACCCTACATTCCTGGGACATAATTTTTCATGATAAATGTAGGAAAACATCTCGTAGCTTGAAAAATGACAAATAATTTAGACCCTCCAGAAAAACGCGGGCTAAAATCCTTGATTATGCGGGCTAAAATCCTTGATTATGCGATCAAACATGCGGGGTTTTATGTGATTTTATGCGGTGAAATTGCGGGAAGTTGCGAAATATGCGGAAAGTTGCGAAATATGCGGAAAAAATAAATATTGGGCTGTCTTATTTATTTATTCTCTCTAACACACAACCTGCCACTAACGTTAAACCCCTTTACTATTCAATTAAACACATTCAATGTTTATTTATTGTAAAAGCAATTGGGCTATTTTAATCACACTCTCTCTCTCTCTCACACACTCACACACACACACACACACACACACACACACACACACACACACACACACACACACACACACACACACACACACACACACACACACACACACACACACACACACACACACACACACACACACTTCTCCGCCTCATTCTGTTTTCATTTACTCGTTCGTTATCTGACCAGCTTCAATCTTGTAGGCTACTCACTTCGTTTCTTGTAGCCCTCGAAAGGGTTTTGGAGGTTGATGCCTCGGTGAACGTGAGTTGTTTGGCTTTCTTGTCCGCAGCAGCAGAAAGCATTTTCGAATGTTTGAATGAATCAAAGTGGGTCGTCACCGTCGATGTTCTCTTATGCTCCAACACAGTTGCACGGCGTGCAGAATAGTTTCCCCACAGACATCGGGGTACTGCTTTGCCCGGTCTTTAGCAGAGATGTTCGTCGGTAAATGAGATGGATTAGATGTTTTCATCTTGGTGAAGAGAAACTCTCGTGTGAGCTCCACACGTTCACTCTACGGTGTTGTTTACCTTCTGTGATGCGCGAGCTGATGACGTTGCGCATCATCACTTCAGGTCAAGACGAGTTAACTTTTTTTTTTCTCAACTTTGTGTGGAAAAATGCGGGGATTATGCGGCCTTTTGATAAATATGCAGCTTTTTAAAAATATGCGCCATTTTGCTGATTATGCGGTAATTTCTGCGATCGCAGAATCGCGTTTTTCTGGAGGGTCTAATAATTAAGCAAAAATAATTCAACAAAATGCCTCTTGAGGGCATTGAAGTGACAAAAACGTTCAACATTCCTCCATTGAAGCCCATTGTAATTTCAGACAGATATTTCCTCACGGTAGCAGCCGCACACCTTTAGTTAAACTGCCAAAAAGGCCACATTATTAACCCGAAAGTACACACAAATTACACTTCAGATACTCAACTTCCTTGACATGCTTCACGTTTTAAAATTTCACAGATATCTGTTACGGTTCTTCCACAAAACGTTCACATGTAAGAGGTTCATCTCTCATTCAGAACAATGGAAACCTGTGATCTCGTTAGCTCAAATAGAAACACCTGTGTAATGGAACACGATGATGTCATCGCTCCAACTGACATGCAGCAGACTTCAACAGTCCAGCTGTGAAGACATCTTCAGGACAGTTTTGAGATTTCTTTAAATGCCGTTGCCATGGCAACACAATGCTCGCCTTGAAACACGGTTTTCTCATAACTTCTATTGATGGGAATTCCGATTCCCTTCGGGGACACGAATCTTTTGATTCAGTTCACTTGAAAGATTAGTTCACTGATTAGTTCACCGTTTCGCGAACGACTTCTGGTGATTTGCACGTTCGCGAACGATTCGTCTTTGTACTTAATTCGTTCAGTGAGTCTTCACTACTGCCGAAGTCCGTACAAGAAGTTTGCTGGCGTAACATTTATGATATTAAAACACATTTTACACCTCACCTTGTTGCCCCATGAATTATGCTCTGGGAATAGGCTACATATTATTTAAGAAATATAATTGGCCATTGTTAAATCTCTCATAAATTTGTGCCTGACTATACGATGTAGCCTATTACAGCAGGCTAGCACGTTATACTTTCAAACCCATGCATGGACTATGTGCTTAAATCCCAAAGCATTAAACTCCATTTGGGCGAGTTCAAAGTGAATACAAAAATATATCCTCTACATCGGTGACGATTTATTCATATTCTATAGTATGTATCCATCTATGTTTACCTTTAGCTAGCGGCTAAGCTAGTGGGACGCTACGGAGCCCAGCTATCCGCCCTCTGAAGCTTTTAGGGCCGACAGGGAGAGGAGAATGTCCCGCTAACGCTGTGTGTGTGTTTCACATTAGCGGGACGCTATGGAGCTCAGGTATCCGCCACCTGAAGCTTTTAGGGCCGACAGGGGGAGGAGAATACAAAGATGTGTGTATTTATCGCTAAGCTAGCTGGACACTACGGTTCAGGTATCCGTCCTCTTTATTGCGGACAGGTTGAGGAGGATGTCCCGCTCGTGTGTGTGTGTGTCGGAGCTCAGGCTCTGATTACAGTAGCCACACTGTAGGAAACAGTTCTGAACTGTTTCCGCCAGTTCTTTAAGTTCGTCGTTCGCGAACAGCTTCTCTTTAGCGGCGACTCAAACAAACGAATCGTTTTGTGGAAGGAATCAGTTCATCTCGTTCACTTCAAAGATTCGTTCAAAAAGAACGAATTGTTCGCGAACGACCCATCACTAATAACTTCAGTGAAAATTCTCCAAACAGCCCAGAACTTGACAGATTTAGTAACGATGCAGCCATCAACGCATCTAAGCATATTATGGGGTGTCTTCAAATGCCGTTGCCATGGCGACAGACAACTAGCCATGAAACAGGATGTGGCTGTAAATCCAATGGACACGGTCTAATCGTCCCCCAATCTTCACTTGTATATCACCGGTCCATGCCTCAACAGCTCTATACCAAATCTGAGATCTCACCATATGCCGTTTCCATGGAAACGCATCCCTCGCCATAAAACATGATGTCGCTATAACGCCTATGCAAATGTTCAAAAAGTGCACACACTTCACAAGTGTGCTAACAGTCCAGCCTTGAAGACATCTTCGGGACAGTTTTGAGATTTCTTCAATTGCCGTTACCATGGCAACAAAATGCTCGCCTGGAAACACGGTTTTCTCATAACTTCAGTGAAAATACTCCAAACAGCCCAAGACTTCACAGGTTTGGTAACGATGCAGCCATCAATGCATCTAAGTGTATTATGGGGTGTCATCAAATGCCGTTGCCATGGTGACAGATCATTCACCATCAACTTAGTTCAGAAGTTTGCAGTTCAACTATTCTGCTGCTTTTCCAAGCCTTTTTACTTTCTTTTCTTCTCTCATCACACATTCAAGCCCCCAGTGTTCATGTATCATTTCAATCTAAATTCTTCACTTTCTTCTTACACATTTCATTTCAATCTAAATTCTTCACTTTCTTCTTACACATTTCATTTCAATCTAAATTATTCACTTTCTTCTTACACATTTCACTTTAATCTAAATGATTCACTTTCTTCTTACTCATTACATTTCAGCATAGCAGTTTAGCGTCAGCTTTTCAGCATAAAGCATTCCCACTAGCAATTTCTTCAGGAATTGCATTCTCTAGTTTTTTGTTTGAGATTCTGACACAGACCTCCCAGGTGGACGGGACTTTCAGGGGTGCGTCCCCATTGGCTACTCAGTTTTTGAGTGACAGCCCAGTCCTCCAGTGATTGTACAGTGCAGGCAGCTGCGGTGCAGTGGCTGCCTGAGTGTGGATAGAACACCCCCAGAAGAACCAGCATTTCAATTATTATAATACTACAAGTGAAAATATATGTAAGTATTGATCATTTGTGTTGTTTGTGCTGTACTATACGGTCTGTTTCTTTATTGTGTTAAGTGAGAAGGAAAGCTGTGCTATGAAAGTTAGCTTTTGCTACCTTTAGATCCATAACAATGCAAGCTAAGTAGCCTAACAGTTAGCTACATAGCTAGCAGTGAGTGAGCGTTCAGACACCGGTGCACACACTCAAACTGACTCGTGTGCCTGACTCTACCAACAGGCTTTCATGATTCTGTTTAGATATGTAAGTATAAGCCATGATAGCTTATTTTATTAACACACTAATCTGATATGAAAATCAATGGAGGCTGAGTTAACTTTGTAGGAAAACCTACCATCCATGATGCCCCTGAGCTGTGTTTTTTTTGTTAACTTCATATTTTTCATTTCCTAAACATTTATTTTCCTCTCATATTAACAGTGTGGATCATTGAGACAGCGTGGTGTTCAGAGTCTTATCCCATTTTCACACTTCCTCTAAGGGGACAGCACGGAGGGTTGCTGTTATCACTTGCTCTGTGTCATTTAATTTGACCAAATGTCTTTACATTGTAGTGCCGTGAAAAGAGAGTCGGAGGTGGTGGTGGTGACTCTTAAGGGTTAAGAAAGGAGTTCCAATCTTTATTATCCATTAATATCAGAGAGGTTAACACATGAACTGCTCTGCCTGATGAGCTAGCAGGAATGGCAGCTAAAGCTACAGGTGTTCCCCACTAAAGGGTCCGTGTGGCAACACAATAAGCAAGGTGAATTATGGTCCCACATGGTGTCACCAAACAAGCTCCCCCAGAATTCACACATAAACAAAATCAGCATGGCGGGGAGGAACGACACGCCGACCCCCACGACTCCTGAGCACGGGGGTCGGAAAAGTGACTTCCGCCTGTGTGGCCCCCAACAACAGAACAACAGGTCTTAAATCCGTGACAGGGGTCGAGGCCGGGGGGCGGCCCCGTCGCGGAGGTCGAGCCAGCACCACCGGCTGGTCCAAGTCCAGGTGAGCAGCCTTCACCCGGTCCACCGAGACGTGCTCGGCCTTGCCACCCAGGTCGACCACCAGGTACTTGTCCCCGTGCTCCAAGACCCGGAAAGGCCCATCGTAAGGGGGCTACAGGGGGCCTCTGTGCGCATCGTGCCGGATGAACACGGCGGCGTCCTGCATCTGAGGGTGAGGGTGGTAAGCGGTAGTCCTGTGCAGCTTAACTCCCAAACCGCCTGCCACGGCGTTCCAGAGTTCGGACGTGAACTGAGAGCCCCTGTCTGAGGAAATGTCTGACGGGGTGCCAAAACGACACACCCACGTTGCAAAGGAGGCCCGGGCAACGTCCGCGGCCAACGTCGAAACAAGCGGGACCGCCTCCGGGTCGTCCTGTCCACCATGGTGAGGAGGTAGGAAAAGCCCTGAGAGGAGGGCAATGGACCAACCAGGTCGATGTTGACGTGGTCAAACCTCCTCTCAGGCACCAGGAAACGCTCCAAAGGGGCCTTCGTGTCGCGGTGCACCTTAGCGCGCTGACAAGCCACGCACTCACCAGCCCAAGTCCTCACGTCCTTTTGCAGCCCATGCCAGACAAACTTCGCGGCCACCAAGCGCACCGAAGGCTTAACACCGGGGTGTGACAGTCCGTGCACTGCCTCGAACACAGAGCGCCTCCAGCTGGCGGGAACGACTAGCCGCGACAGGCCTGTGGAGACGTCACACAGGAGGGTAACACCCGCGTCACCGAACACCATGTCCTCCAAGCGCAGCCCCGCGCCCTCCACCTTCAGAGCCTGGACGCCGGGGTCTGTGACCTGGTCCGCCACCATGCGAGTATAGTCCAGGCCCAACTGGACGGCTCCGATGACGACTCTGGAGAGGCAATCTGCAACCAGGTTCGACTTGCCAGCCACGTGCTTAATGTCTGTGGTGAACTCAGAGATGTAGGAAAGCTGCCGCTGCTGACGTGCCGACCAAGGCTCCGCCACTTTAGACATGGCGAAAGTGAGTGGCTTGTGGTCGACAAACGCCGTAAACTCCCGGCCTTCCAGCATGAAACGGAAGTGCCGCACGGCCAAATAAAGACCCAGGAGCTCACTGTCAAAAGCGCTGTACCTGCGTTCTCTGGGCGTCAGCTGGCGGTTGAAAAAGGCGAGCGGCTGCCAAGCGCCCTCCACCCACTGCTCGTGCCCCCGCGCCGGCCGCGTAGTCCGACGCGTCCGTGGTGATGGAGATGGGAGACGTAGATGATGGGTGTGCCAGCAAAGCCGCCTGAGCCAACGCGGTCTTGACCTCAGCAAAAGCGACGTCCGCCTCTGCCGTCCAGTCGATCGCCTGGACGGGGGTCTTGCCCTTCAATGCTTCATACAGCGGCCGCATGATGTGTGCGGCCCGGGCGATGAAACGGTGGTAGAAGATCACCATCCCCAGAAACTCACGGAGCGACCGGGCTGTGAGCGGGCGAGGAAAAGCCGCAACAGCCTCCACCTTCGCCGGCAGAGGTGCCGCACCGCCCTTGGTGATGCGGTGCCCCAGGAAATCAATGTCAGACACCCCGAACTGGCACTATGCAGAATTGATGATTAATCCGTGTGAAAGGGCTCGGAGGTGGGACAGGTGCTCCTGCACTGAAGCGCTGGCGTAGAGGTAGACAAACACAAACGGCAGGTCCCGCAGCACCGAATCCATCAGGCTCTGGAACGTCTGAGCGGCATTCTTGAGTCCAAAAGGCATCCGCAGGAACTCAAAAAGTCCAAAAGGCGTTATCACTGCTGCCTTGGAAATGTCCAGAGGGTGCATGGGCACCTGGTGGTATCCACGCACCAGGTCCACCTTGGAAAACACCCCCGTACCGGCCAGATGCGCCGAAAAGTCCTGAATGTGCGGCACCGGATAGCGGTCAGGCGTAGTGGCGTCGTTGAGTCGGCGGTTATCCCCGCATGGGCGGAACCCGCCGTTCGGTTTTGGGACGACGTGCAGGGGGGAAGCCCAAGGACTGTCGGAGCGGCGGACAATGCCCAGGCGCTCCATGGTTGCGAACTCCGCCCTCACTACAGCCAGCTTAGAAGGGTTCAACCGCCGGGCCCTGGCGTAGACAGGAGGCCCCTCGGTGGTGACGTGGTGCTCCACGCCATGCTTAGTGGTGTGGTAAGCGCAGAGAAAGGTGGGCAGCGACAGGTCTGGAAACTCGGCCAACAGTCTGAGAAACGTTTCTGCCCCCGACAGCGAGCCCGACAGCCCGTCATACGCTGCGCTGCCAAGTGTGCACACGAGGGAAGAAAACGTTAAGGCATCAACCAAACGCCTATTCTTAAGTCCACTAAGAGTCCATGAGCACACAAAAAATCTGCTCCGAGAAGGGGAAAAGAAATGTCCGTTGTCACAAAATCCCAGCTGAAACGCTGTCCTCCAATGCACAAACACAGAGGCCTAACGCCGTACGTGCGAATGGGACCGCCGTTAGCCGTCGTCAATCGAGGTCCGTGCCCACCCCGGGTGACGTCTTCACTCGACGCTGGAACTACACTCCGTTGAGCGCCCGTGTCACACAGAAACAGGCTCCCCGAAACGCTGTCACTGACGAAGAGGAGCCTGCACGTGCCACCGACGCTCAGGGCCACTACTGAGCGCCGGCCCCTCCTTTTGCCGGGGGTTTGTAGCTGCACGGAGCGATGCATTTCTTCGCCATTGTCCCAAAACGTGCGTGGTAAAAGCACTCTCCGGTGTCTCCACGCCGGCTCGATACAGCCGTGTCCTGCCTCCGCCACGCTTTCTTGACTGCAGATGGGCCGCTGAGCGTCGCGGCTAACGTCTCTGCACCGGGCTGTTGTGTAGCCAGTGTAGCAGTGGCCACAGAATAAATATATTAATAGGAAAAAACGATCCGCTTCCTCAGCCAAGGCACGGGGCTCCGTGACAAGCGTGTTGGCCAGCGCCGTCTGGACCCGGGGAGGCAAGTGACGCAGGAAAATCTCCGTGAATAAAATCCGGGGATCTTCCCCCCCTAGCAGATTTAGCATTTTCTCCATTAGCTGGGATGGCTTGCTGTCTCCTAGACCTTGAATGTCAAGTATCTGGCGGGCCCTCTCCTTAGCAGAGTTGGGTAAGTAATATTGTATTACAGTAACGCGTTACTTTGTAACGCGTTACTTTGTAACGCATTACTTTGTAACGCGTTACTGTAATAATATTACTTTTGTCTGTAACGGAGTAGTGTAACGCGCTACTTTTATAATTCAGTAATCACACTACAGGTACTAACATTGCCCCGACACGCGTTACTTCGTTACTTACTAAAATCAGTCATAATCAAACCTCAACAAACACCTGCAAAGAACACATGCTAAGGTGAAGCTAACGCACAGCTATTTGTTGTTTGTTTATATCACGTAGTCTGTTCTTCTTCTCTGTTTTTCGGTTGTTGCCTGTTTTGAATGACGAATACACACTACCGCCGCCTGCTGGTAAGGAGAGTTATTGCCACTCACGCATGCGCAGTTCGTACGTGCTCGGCTGAAGTCTTTGCGGTGTGCTCCAGTCTGGTTCCAGTGCAACACATGGCCAACACGCAGGCCAACACGCCGACGCAACAGCGTGAGCAGAGATAGACTGCGCAAAATATACAGATAGCAGGAGACAGAGGACAGCCATGGTCAGATAAGAAAACATTCAGGAGCTATCTGGATCAGTCTTATGCGACAACTGAACTAAAGAGAACATTTGAAACGTTAGCAGTCTGCGTGATCTGCCTGCAGGGAGGGGCGGGCCGGCCCTGCGAGTAAAGTAACGAGTTACTTTATGTAGAGTGTAACGAAGTAGTGTAATATATTACTTTTAAAAAAAAGTAATATGTGACCTGCTCTATCGAAATCAGTCGCATTGACCCGAAAACACATTTTGAGTTGTATACACTGCTGGAAAGAAGACATTCCTAGCTTTCTAATGATATCAGGATTGTTTTTGTACTCCAAATATTAAGCGAAATATGTCACATTATATAATGACTGTCACCGAGTCATCATTTTGAGAAAAAGGCCTTCAAAGTTTTCTCTTCTCTGGAATCCATCGATCTGATTGATTATTAGTGGAGCAAATGATCAAAATACTACGGAGGGAAGATATTTTCGTTCGCTCGCGAGTGTGTATACACGTGTGTGTGTTTGTGTAATTTTGCCTTTGTGTGTATTGTGTTTGTTTCCCGGGGAAAACCCTCACGATAAACACCGGCTGTTGTTATGCCTGCTGTGACGTTAAGTTACTCCGTTCTCCGCTTGTAATTATGCCGTCACGAGCTTCAAAGTTGTATTTATCATCTGAATTTGCCAAAACAAGTTTAATATTCTGAAAGCCAAGACTTTGTTTAATTGAAATCAGATGAAAACAAACTGTAACGGACCCTGCCGTGTTATTTATGATTACTATACACGTACATTCATAATGTCAGCCGGAGGGAGGGCGGCGCTGCGGAAGAGCAGATTGCGAGTGAGAGGTGCCTGTCTTCGTCCCTTTACAAGCTTCAAAAATGTATTTATCGTGTGATTTTGGAAATAAAAGTTTCATATTCTGAAAGCCAATACTTTGTTTATTTAAAATCAAACAAAACACCCGAACCCCGAAAAAATATTTTTTTTACGCAAATCCACGTTTATTTTGAAATGAGCCGTTGCGACTTCCGACTGATTTCGATAGAGCGGGTCACATATATAATATGTAATATATTACTTTTTTTTAGTAACGACCCCATCTCTGCTCCTTAGCAGATAAGCTAAATGTCTTAAGGTGAAGGGCCTTAATCGCCTCATATTTGCCATGGTGTGGGGGGGCTGCGATAAACCCCACCAACCTGGACGACGTGGAGCTCCCCAGCGCTGCTACCACATGGTAGTATTTCAGGTCCCCGTCACGGACCTGTCGGCAGGCGAAGTGTGCCTCCACGTGTGCGAACCATGCCTCCACGGCTTTAGATAACCTCGTTTCGACAGTTGATTCCTTGGACTTCGTCTCTGCTCTCGTCTGGTCCAGAATTCCGGCAGCTTTATGAAAACATCGCGCTCAGCCATGTTCGTTAATTTTCCGGAAACTTTCTCGGAAAAGTCAGGGTCACCAGTGTAGTGCCGTGAAAAGAAAGTCGGAGGCGGTGTATTAAGAATGGAGTTCCAATCTTTATTATCCATTAATATCAGAGAGGTTAACACATGAACTGCTCTGCCTGATGAGCTAGCAGGAATGGCAGCTAAAGCTACAGGTGTTCCCCACTAAAGGGTCCGTGTGGCAACACAATAAGCAAGGTGAATTATGGTCCCACATGGTTTCACCACAACATATACATTTAATTATTATCCACCTTTTTGTTGTATGTCCTTTTATTTAAAACATTCTTTGAGACTTCATCTTCTGGTTCAAATTTCAATAAATGTAATTTGTATAATCACTCTTTTGTCTTTATTCTACATGAACATGTTAGAGATTCCATTCAAATCTGTTGATTATTCAGATCTTCCTCAGGCTAGGTGTTGGGGAAATATTTTCCAAGGCCCATAACTTTGACCCAGTTTATCAGTTCAAACTGTCCTGACTGAGCACACGCACCTTGTAACCTTGGCTGCTGTGCTCTCAGTGTTCTGTCTCCCTGTTCCTGCCTGTTGGCGTCAGCTGATAGAGGTGTTATGATTCTATCTTGTTATGCAGCATGTTGATGATTCTCTCTGAACTAGCTAAATACATGGGGTAGAGTTCTTCAGAATTGACGTGGCAACTCTACCGTGCAGTCAGATCGTGGCTGCTGTGACTTGTGATGTGAATTCTCCGGCCGAAGCTCCAAATAAACCATCAGTGATTGACATCAAAGCTCCTGCTCTTCCCGTGTCTCTTTCCCGAGTCGGTGACTCCCACTGCATTGCTACACAGAAGATTCCCTTACAAAGTGGCGTTGTCGGCAGGATACCAACAAATCTTCAGAACTGGTAAGTGTAATTTCAAATCTACATTTGGACATTGCCTTACCAGAATCTGTGATTGACGGTATCCTAAAATTACCTGTGAAACTGAGCGGCTGTGTTTCGTTTTTGGTTAATGAACATTTGGGGATAATAAACCCAGGGGATCAGTGTCTGGGGACTCAGTCCTGGCTGATTTCCTCTGTGTAGCTGCTCGGGACGAAAGTGCCATACAAGCATGCACAGCTCATGTTTAGAGAAACCTTAAAGAAAGGCATCAGTAAACTTCTGTATGAAAGCAATGTAAAAATTTGTATTGGACAAATCGCCGAATTCTGGGGATTTCAGCGGCCAACACAGCAGTTGAAAATAAGCAGCCGGAGATATTACTCATATCGCCTCTGTAAACACGGCTCCAGCTGTATCGCGGGGTGTGTGTGTAAATACCTCCCCGTATCTGTGTGGCTGGAGAAGTGCAGCTGAGAGGGAGAAAGTCACAGCTTTTTGTATATAGCTTTAACTCACACCACCGCCGTCTCTATTAAAAACGAGATGGTCTAAAAGCACTCGTTGTTTGTGACCGTCTTCTACATTGCTGGCAAGGCCGGGGCAGCGCAAGGTGCGTGCATCACCCGATGCGCCACAGTTCCCTATACATGGCTAGAGGAGCTGGTGGCGGTCCGGGGTGCATACATAAAATTATAGGCTAATTGATCACGGGTGGGTAGTGGCAAGCAAGTGTAGAACAAAACTGTGTTTCATCGTTGTGATGAACTCGATAGCAAGTGTATAGGTTGGTCGAGTAGGACTACAGTCAACCGTGCTGTTGTTGGAGAGAAAGGGTAGCGGAAAAAAGTCTATGTTCTCCTGGTCGGGGGTTCATAGCGCCACTGATGGAGTAGTGGTTGTCGCAAGAGGATAAGCCAGTTATCGCTTTTGGACAGTCTTCAGGCACGATCTTAGCACTTGTATACAAGGGTGGACGCGTGAGTCAAGGCGCCCCATCTATAATTCCCTACCCTCTCTGAAACGTCTTAATTCGGACTAAATTGAGCTGGATGAACTTTGCTGTCACGCTGGTGTTTATTACGAGTTCATGTTTGTTTGTCTGATTGTTTGTATGGGGGGGTCTATATTGGTTTGTCTACCCGCCGTCTTGTGTATGTTTATTGTGATAGAGCTAACAGGATGTATGAGACCGGATGTGGACACGACTGGTGATGCGACTACGAAATGACATGGAGAGTACAAGCCTGAATAAAGTAACCACCATGCTCTAAACCGTCTGTATTACTTTACGCTTACCACGACAGCTGGAGTTTAACAACACCGTGTCCCATTCATCAAACGGGACAAACTGTATTTCACTCTCACCATTGTTAAGCACAGAGCGACCGAGCACAACAATATATATAGTATATTACCCGGACAGACCCACGAGGAAACTGGCGGCCGACGTTAGATAGACTAAGAGAGATGCTACAAGCTAGCTTCAACTTAGTTAGCCTTGTGCATCATTAGTTAGCCTTGTGCATCATTTGAATGTTACAAACCGTTACTGTACTCAATACTACTCAACCGGGTCAGAGTTCGTCATATAACTTGAACTGACATGCTATTTAATAAACGGCTACTGATTTTTGCAGTGTGCATCACGTATGCATGTCCATTGGATACTGTGTGGAAAAATAACATTGGACAAACACACATTATATAGAGGACGACCAACTTCAAAGGTTGATTTAAACGAATGCCGCCTTCTGCGCGCTGTTCTTGTTAGTACTAATGCTACGTTCACACCGGACGCGATGCGATGTTTGGGGGGCGGCGCGATTACATGTAAAGTCAATGCAGAGACGCGGACAGACGCGAATTCGCTCCGACGGCGAGCATGAAGTGGTGGACGCAGCGCGAATCACGCGATCGAACTGTGCCGCGTCAAGCGCGAGAGATCAATCTTTTCAACTCGAGCGTCAAATTCACGTGACGCGTTCTCGCGGAACCCAATCAGCGGTGAGGATCTCAGCCTGCCGTTACTGACGTTCAACCAGAAAACATCAGCCATTAGCTGTTAGCACACAGAGATCACAGCTCCTCATATCTGTTCAGAAACTGTACAGAAGTTAAATAAGTACAAACTGTCTGTGTCATGGCGAATACAGACGATGGTTTATTTATGTCTGTAGACCGTTGTTATGAGTGTGGAGTGAGCATATACAACGTTAGCTTAGCCTGGTCGACCCAATCTCAATTCAGAAAACAAACATTTAAAAAGATTTTTCGCCTGCCGTCTTGTCTGCAGACTTGTCAAGCACTAATTCATGGTTTTTACTAACCGGTATCAGTATGTTGTTACGTCGGCATCATTTAGAAACGTGTATTACAATTTAATCACGGTAAAATATGTTCATTTTGTTGTAGTTGTAGCTCCCGAGCCAGCGCGTCTTGTTTGAATGATGCGAGTAAACACAGCTGGCAGCCGCAGTGAAACTCGAGCGATTAGAGCGAAGCGAATATTCGCATCGCGTCCGATGTGAACGCACCAATAGACTAGAGTGATGCGATAGGAGCGTTTAGAGCGAAGCGAATATTCACATCGCGTCCGGTCTGAACGCAGCATTAGCTAGCAAACAATAGCCTTCTCTGCTAAGCATGCACGATGCTAACGTGAAACACAACTTGGCTGGTTAGCTTACATTAACATACAACTGTCGCCGTGACGCTTAACTCATTTCAGACGGCATGCCGTCAACATGCACATTATTGCTGTAATAACAATTATTAACAATATGAAGCTAAGCATCATAGCGCTTTACTCTTATGCTACGTTCACACCGGACGCGATGCAAATATTCGCTTCACTCTAAACGCTCCTATCGCATCGCTCTAGTCGCTCGAGTTTCACCGCGGCTGCCAGCTGTGTTTACTCGCATCATTCAAACAAGACGCGCTGGCTCGGGAGCTACAACTACAACAAAATGAACATATTTTACAGTGATTCAATTGTAATACACGTTTCTAAATTATGCCGACGTAACAACATACTGATACCGGTTAGTAAAAACCATGAATTAATGCTTGACAAGTCTGCAGACAAGACGGCAGGCGAAAAACCTTTTAAAATGCTTGTTTTCTGAATGGAGATTGGGTCGACCAGGCTAAGCTAACGTTGTATATGCTCACTCCACACTCATAACAACGGCCTACAGACATAAATAAACCAGCGACTGTATTCGCCATGACACAGACAGTCTGTGTCTCTTTGTTCTTGTTTAACTTTTGTACAGTTTCTGAACAGATATGAGGAGCTGTGATCTCTGTGTGCTAACCGTTAACAGCTAATGGCTGATGTTTTCTGGTTGAACGTCAGTGACGGCAGGCTGAGATCCTCACCGCTGATTGGCTTCCGCGAGAACCCGTCACGTGAATTTGGCGCCCGAGTTGAAAAAAATTGAACTCTCGCGTTTGACGTGGCCCCCTTCAATCGCCTCAATCGCGGGATTCGCGCCGCGTCCACCGCTTCATGCGCGCTGTGGGAGCGAATTCGCGTCTGATCGTGTCTCTGCATTGACTTTACATGTAATCGCGCCACCCCCAAACGTCGCATCGCGTCCGGTGTGAACGTAGCATAAGCTCCTATGTTAGCTACAGCTATCTAGCATCAGTGACCGACTTCCAGTGAGTAATAGATGAGAACAAACTTAAATTCCTTGTCTAACAGTGAAGCAAGCAGACAAGTCTTGTGATGAACCTCAAAAAACGTGAACATTTATATGTAGGACATGATAGACAGTAATATCTTACCTTCCAACATTTCCACACACCAGGAGGAGGGAATCGCAAAAGAGAACCGTTCCTCTGGCCTGCAGCCAAGAATCACCGCAGACGCATGCGCAAAGGGGCAGTGTGGGCCTAATGTCTTCAAGTAGATTTTACACAGATTGTTTGTGTTTCAGTTGGTACTGTCAGAAATTAGGCAGTGTAGGTAGAATTTACCCATTCATATATACTAACAATGCTCACTTATATACCTTGAGTACAATTTAAATGATTTGCTTGGATTATATATACTACCCTCCAAAATCCTTTTTTATAGTGTACCAGCCGTGATTACAGTCGAGCAAAGAGACGCAATGACTGGTGCGTCAGACTGTCTGATGGATCTCGGGGAGAGTTGCATCAGATTCTCTCTTATGATGTAGATGGAAAAAGTGAACTTGCCTTGCTTTTCATCCCATTTTACACACTTCTGGCTGCCTTCCCACAAAGGGTGTCTGTGCCACACATTGCCTGCATCAGACCAGGTGACAGATCACAAATGGAACTGATTGCAGTACATAGATTACACCACAAGTGTGTTGTCATAGAATGTGCTGAGAAAGTGTTTGTGTGTGATTTACCAAACTCAATTGAGAGAGATTAAAACATGGCAGTAGTTGTTCACATTAGGGATACTTAAGTTATTTGTGAATTGAGTCAACTTTCTTAAAAAAGTTTGAATAAAAATGCTATGGAAACAAGTAAATGTTATTTAAACATAGTTTTAGCATGCTACAAGCAATACACATTTGCAGATTCTAGAGATGTTCCCTGTTCACTGCATTGTTTTAAAATAAATGATTATTAAATGTGAGTTTAACAGTCTGCTTTTAATCAGATTGTAATTTTAATCTGCTGCAGTAGGGCGGCAGCAAACAATTATTTTCATTATCGTTAATCTGTCCATTATTTTCTTGTTTAATCGATAGTTTTTTGTGGTCCATAGAATGGTAAAATATGCCCAAATACCAAGGTGATATCTTCAAATGTCTTGTTTTTTCCACAACCAAAAAATATTCAGTTCACTGTCAAATCGGAAAATATTCACATTTTAAAAGTGACTTAAAACGATTAATTGATTTTCCAAATAGTTGTAATTTAATAGTTAGCAAATAATTCATTAATTTAGTGATTGTTGCAGCTCCAATCTGGGGCATCTTGTAGTACATTTGAGTGTTTTATTGATGTATTTTCTTTTACTGTAAAGATACTGTTAGGAAAAAATAGTCTTTACTTTGAAAAAGTATAAAGTTCAAACAAAAAATCACTCCTAAGAGGCAAAACATAACAAATTACAAAGCAAATTACAAACTAAATAAACTTGACTATGGTCACAAAATACAATAATCTCTTGGCGAGACAAGCTGGCTCTCCAAATGGCACAAGGCACAAGACGAACTGGCACAGGACAAAGGGAGACAGGACTATTTATACATGAGGTAAGGGGGAACAGGTGGAAACAATCAGGGGCCGGGGAGACACTGACGATGGTGGGAAAACACACAAAGGGAGGAAGTAAAGGGACCTGAAATGAGACCAGAGGTAAGTACAAAATAAAACAGGAAGTGCAATGACAGGACTAGACAGGTGAACAAAAATACTTGACTAAACATAAATCTAACCTGGGCTATGAACTAAACGTGAAACAATAACATGAACCTGATTAACATGACATGAACAATTTAGCAGACATGACGGGATGTTACAGTACCCCCCCCTCTAGGGACGGCTCCTGACGTCCCAGGAACTTCTGGGTGATCCCGATCAAAATCTTTAATCATGTCCGGATCAACAATGAAACTCGCTGGGATCCATGCTCTCTCTCTTCTAGACCGTACCCATCCCAGTCCACAAGGAACTGTCTTCCTCGCCCTCGCTTACGAACTGCCAGCAGTCTCTTTACAGCGTAGACGGGGCCTCCTTCTACCATCTGGGGGGGTGGAGGGGGTTTAGAGGCGGGTACCAATGAGCTCTCCCTGACCGGCTTGATCTTGCCGACATGAAACGTTGGATGGACCTTTAATGACCTGGGTAGACGTAACTGCACAGACACCGGGTTTATGATCTTCGATATCGGGAATGGACCAACAAACCTTGGCGCTAGCTTTCTCGACATGACGTGGAGGGGTAAGTTCTTGGTAGCTAACCAAACTCTTTGTCCAGGCCGATACGGTGGAGCAGGTCTCCGGCGTCGATCCACTACCTCCTTCATCCGGCTGGCACTGCACAAGAGAGCCCGACGAGCACCGGCCCAGATCCGGCGGAACCGACGGACCATAGCGTGAGCTGATGGGACCGTGACCTCGGCCTCATTGGCAGGGAACAGAGGTGGTTGGTAGCCGTGCACACACTGAAACGGTGTGAGTCCTGTTGCGGAAGTGGGCAGCGTGTTGTGGGCGTACTCCACCCACATCAGGTGCTTGCTCCAGGATGCCTGGTTCTGGGAGACCAGGCAGCGCAAACAGGTCTCTAGCTCCTGGTTAATGCGCTCTGACTGGCCATTCGACTGGGGGTGATATCCTGAGGAAAGACTCACGGTGGCTCCAAGGAGATTGCAGAACTCCTTCCAGAAACGGGAAATGAACTGTGGGCCCCGGTCTGACACAATGTCCCTGGGAAAACCATGAATGCGAAAGACATGACGTAACATGACCTCTGCCGTTTCCTTGGCAGAGGGAAGCTTGGATAGTGCAATAAAATGTGCCATTTTACTAAATCTGTCCACCACCGTCAAGACAGTGGTGTTACCTTCTGATATCGGTAGTCCGGTGACAAAGTCCATCGAGATGTGGGACCATGGCCGATGCGGAACAGGAAGTGGCTGCAGCAACCCCATCTGTGCTTCAGTGGAGGTCTTGTTCCTGGCACAGACAGTGCAGGCCGCAACATATTCTGCCACCTGCCACCAGAAACGTTGCTTGATCATGAAGGTTGTGCGTTTCACTCCAGGATGACAGGTGAGCATAGACGTGTGAGCCCAGTGTATTACCTGTGATCGAACGGAAACAGGGACAAACAACCTATTTCGTGGGCAACCCCTAGGTGCCGGGGTCTCACCATTTGCCTGCTTCACCACTGATTCTATTGGCCATGAAACTGCTCCAACCACACGGTTAGGTGGAAGGATGCTCTCGGGCTCTTTGGCAACAGGTTCAGGATCGTACAAACGTGACAATACATCAGGTTTAACATTCTGTGTGCCTGGTCTGTATGACAATACAAAATGAAACCGATTAAAAAACAATGACCATCTAGCCTGGCGTGAGTTCAGTCTTTTGGAGTTCTTAATGTATTCCAGGTTTTTATGGTCAGTCCAAACTAGAAATGGTTGCTCAGCCCCCTCCAACCAATGACGCCATTCCTCCAAAGCTGTTTTAACTGCTAAAAGCTCCTTATTCCCCACATCATAGTTCCTTTCTGCAGTTGTCAACTTACGTGAAAGGAACGCACATGGGTGTAGCTTGTTGTCCTGGACAGATCTTTGGGACAGCACCGCCCCAATGCCATCGTTGGAGGCATCCACCTCCACGATAAATTGTCTCCGTGGGTCGGCCACTGTGAGGATTGGGGCAGTCGTGAACAGTTTCTTGAGCTTCTGGAAAGCTTCATCCGCCTGTATATTCCACTTGAACATGACATGGGGAGAGGTTAAAGCATGTAAAGGTGCTGCAATGCCACTAAAGTTTCTTATAAACCTCCTGTAGAAGTTTGCAAAGCCTAAAAATTGTTGCACCTTTTTCCTGTTGGTGGGAGATGGCCAATTGGCCACTGCACTGACCTTCTCTGGATCCATCTGGATTTTATTGGCCGAGATGATGTACCCCAGGAAGGAGACGGTCTTGACGTGAAACTCACACTTTTCAGCCTTGCAGTAGAGTTGATTCTCCATCAGGCTTTGCAGTACCTGGCGGACATGATGGGTGTGGGTCTCCTCATCGGGTGAGAAGATCAAGATGTCATCGAGATAAACGAATACAAACTTGTTGAGATAATCCCTCAGCACATCGTTGACAAATGACTGAAAAACTGCCGGAGCATTGCATAATCCAAATGGCATGACTAGGTACTCGTAGTGACCACTGGGAGTGTTAAAACCGGTCTTCCACTCATCCCCCTCTCGTATCCTAATGAGATGATAAGCGTTTCTCAAGTCCAGTTTGGTTAATAGTTTTACATCCTGCAAAAGTTCAAAGGCTGAAGACATGAGAGGGAGTGGGTATCTATTTTTAACAGTTATTTCATTAAGGGGACTATAGTCAATGCATGGACGGAGGGTACCATCTTTCTTATCGACGAAGAAAAACCCAGCGGCCGCTGGGGAGGAGGATGGTCTGATGAGTTCAGTTTTTAGAGGAGTCAATATAGGACTTCATAGCCTCCCTTTCCGGTGCAGAGAGAGAGTAAAGTCTCCTTTTAGGGATCTGAGAACCAGCCAACAGGTTAATGGGACAGTCATAAGGTCGGTGGGGAGGTAGGGACATGGCCCTAGTTTTGTTAAATGCTTCCTTTAAGTCCTGGTAACACAAGGGCACTTTAGTCAGGTCGGGATAATCCGAAATGGAGTCAGGCTTATGAGTGTGTTTGTCTTGTTCCTTTTCAGGTTCTGTGGAGAACCTAGGAAGGTCTGAACAGGTCAGACTACAGCCTGGGCCCCATTCCTTAACCCTCCCTGATCGCCAGTCAATGATCGGATTATGTTTGATCAGCCATGGATAACCCAGAATCAAGGGGTGTAGTGCAGAGTCAAATAACTGGAATTTCATTTCCTCTATGTGTGTATTGTCAATGATTATTTGGACAGGTTCAGATACATGGGTTATTTTAAATAATAACTTGCCATCTAAGGCACTGGCAGTAACAGGGGAAGTCAACGGAACAGTCTTGATGCATAGTCTCTTCGCCAAACTCCAGTCCATTAGACTTTCGTCAGCACCTGAATCGACTAATGTCCCCTCAGTAATGTCTTGGTCACGCACTTGAATATTTACCATGGTCAATGAACGTGGAGGGAAATCAGTTGCAGAGAATTGGCTCACCAGCTGCATGGGTTCCTCCGGTGCAGCTGAGGGCGCTGGTTCCTTGGGCGAGGCTGAGGAAGGTGGACTGGAGCTCCATGGGTGTCGAAAGGCAGGTGAGTGCCCCATGTGGCTCGGAGGTCGTGCACTGGTTCTGATTCTCTCCTTCTGCCTTTCATGAAGCCTGTTATCAATGCGAATTGTCATGGCAATGATGGAATCAAGATCTGTGGGTAGTTCATGGGGTGCAAACTGGTCCTTTATAGAGTCTTGTAGACCATTCATGAAGGCATCAATTAAAGCAGGGGTGTTTCACCCACTGTCTGCTGCTAGAGTACGAAAATCTATTGCATAGTCTGTCACTCTCTGTTGTCCCTGTTTGATCTGCATAATGACTCGTGAGGCTTCTCTGGAAGGTGATGAGTGATCAAACACACGGCTTAGGGTCTGGGTAAACATGTTCAGTGACTGACATATGGGTGAGTTTCTTGACCACTCGGCTGTAGCCCAAGCAGCGGCTCTACCAGACATGTGGGACAACACAAAAGCTACCTTAGCTTGGTCCGAAACAAAGGCAGCAGGGTTATGAGCAAAATGTAGTTCACACTGTACCAGAAAGGGTCGACAGTTACCAGAGTCCCCGGAAAACCTCTCCGGAGGAGCCAGGCGAAGCGTCGATCCAGGTGGGGTGGTGTGATCCGAAACAACAGCAACAGACGGTGGACCTGGCATTGCTGGAGTAGGTGCAGAGGAACCGGCTTTGAGGGGTGAGAGAACTTGCTGCATTTGAAGTGCCAGGTGATTTACTTGGTTGGTTACAGCTGATTGGAATTCATCCTGACGATCTGTGAGACCAATCATTCCTTGGTTGATGGAAGACAGCTGTTCAGCATGGAGGGTTAGCTTAGCATCCTGCGCTAACACATCGGCCTTGAAGGAACCGGAGTCGGCTGAGTCCATTTTTTGGCCAGTTCGTTCTGTTAGGAACCTTACAGACACTTGGACTCAAACGCACGACTCAAAAGAAAGTTTGTTCAAAATAGTCTTTACTTTGAAAAAGTATAAAGTTCAAACAAAAAATCACTCCTAAGAGGCAAAACATAACAAATTACAAAGCAAATTACAAACTAAATAAACTTGACTATGGTCACAAAATACAATAATCTCTTGGCGAGACAAGCTGGCTCTCCAAATGGCACAAGGCACAAGACGAACTGGCACAGGACAAAGGGAGACAGGACTATTTATACATGAGGTAAGGGGGAACAGGTGGAAACAATCAGGGGCCGGGCAGACACTGACGATGGTGGGAAAACACACAAAGGGAGGAAGTAAAGGGACCTGAAATGAGACCAGAGGTAAGTACAAAATAAAACAGGAAGTGCAATGACAGGACTAGACAGGTGAACAAAAATACTTGACTAAACATAAATCTAACCTGGGCTATGAACTAAACGTGAAACAATAACATGAACCTGATTAACATGACATGAACAATTTAGCAGACATGACGGGATGTTACAGATACAAGTGGGTCCTGAATTGTGTTTAATGTATTGCTTGATTATTGACTTAATGATGAAATATCATTGTTTGCCATATATTTAGTGTGTCATGTCTTTAATGTAAACATACTGTTAAATTACTAATTACAGTTTGTCAATGATTGTCAGGAATACAATTGTCTGAAAATCCTATATAAAACATTCTGATATGACAGACAGACCTCTGTATTGCATTCTTATGAAAGGGAACTATACTTTAAAAGGCAAAATGCTACCATTAAAGTACTTTTACTACTACTACTAGTATTTTTGGCTTACTGCATTTCTTATTGTTATAAATGTTCTTGAATTGTCCTTGAGACTCAAATGTTGGAACCTACTACCGTTGTGTGAATAAGATGATAAAATAGGGATGTGATTATTTTTACACATGACAACATTAAAATGTAAATGTTTTTTTAAACTTATTTATTCTCTCTTCTAAATAAATTGGTGTTGGTATGCATTATTGCAGGTTTGTATTATCACCAAAAATCTTCCTTATGATGACAAAACATGGGTAAAACAATGCAGAACAGTTTTTCTACACATTAGAGTACGTAAGTACTCACCCTTGGCCACCATTTATTGTTTTGCCTTCAAGCCTATTCCCTCTTCCAGTCTGTGTGACCTGATATTTATTTTATTTTGCTTGACTCAGTTTTTTTTTCTTTTAAACTCATAGTTTTGCTTTATTCTGAGAAAGTGTTGCTTTATCTTTATGATACAAAACTAAACCCATAGGAACACATCTCCCAGTAATTGACAAAACACAGGTCCCACACAGAGACGAAGACACCGTGCTGCAGCCAGAGCAGAAGGAGAGAGCGACTGCAGCCTTTCTCAGGTCCTTTATGGAGGCCCTGATTGGGGATTGGGAGCACCTGGGGGAGAAGCGGCACCTGGAGACAATCTGAGGGAGAGAGAGAAAGACACACCCACACAAACACCAGCACCCACTACGGCCCGTAACGCGTTACGGCCGCGCCGTTCGCACTGATCGCGGCCACTCTAGTCAATGGCTGCTATTCCACCAGCCGCGTTATGGCTCAGCAGCGTCCCAGAAGCGTCTCGGCGCTGGACTCCGCTCAAAATAGGATCCAAGTCTATTTTTCGACGCGAAGCGTTGCAGAGGCGCCGGGCACAAAGTGGACCGGTCAGAGCATCCGGCCCATCCCCAAAATAAACTAATTTTGCAGACCCTATCCCTCCGTAGTAGAGATGTTAAGATTCACCGATTCGCATCGGTGCACCGGCATAAACGTTCAAGATGCGAGTGCACCAGTTGAAAGAGTGCACATCGGCTACAGTTTGGGTCTTTGCATCGGTAAAAAAACCGATTCATTCATATAAAATCCTCTCATCCTGTCAGCACTCAGCAGAGACGATCTTTGATCTTTGCTTCGCACTACGGAGGCCGAGAGTCTCAGTTATCAACACACATGGAAGTCGAGGAGAAAGAGAAACACAGCGCACCGAAAAATACCTACAAATCAAACGTTTGGCAACACTTCGGATTGTTCAAGAAAGACGGACAACTTGAAAAATCGCTCGCAAATTGTTAACGATGCCGTGCCGCTTTAAAGTACACAAGTAGTACGAGGAACTTAGCGACGCACATAAAGAGGCGACATGGGATCTGCTGCTGAAAAGAAAAACCTGAAAGTTAGACATATGAGTTAAATCCCTCAGTGAGGTGTTATGTCAGAGAGAGTGGTGTTTAGTTTACAGCAGCCTGCCAATAATAGTTTAAATGTCTTCCTTACAATTGTAAGCAGTTATGAAATAACTGTTTGTGAAAGTTTCAAAGGTTTCAATTGGAAGCATGGCGAAATAAATCTGTTCAGGTGCGTCTAGAGCAGGGGTGGGGAACCTCCTGCCTCCGGGCCGTATAAGGTCCACGAGACCATTTGATACGGCCCTCGAGGTAATTTATAAACAAACGCAAAAAAAAAAAAATTAAAGAAATCTAGACCGCAAAATAATTAAACTGGCCAAGGACAGGTTCATTGAACACAACACGAGCCTAACGTGTCATCATGTGGATGTAGTGCCGCCCTGCTTCCAATTGAAACAAAATGGAACAACTACAGGGTGATGTCATATGGGTCTGTATCACCAAGACTAAGACTATACAGCAGAAATTAATGGGAATGCACATATTATTTCAGTTATTTGCTCCAAAGAAAAATATGGACCATTAAAACACAAAAACACCGGATAATTGTGCAAGTTAATTAGTCATCAACGTCTTTAGACACTTCACCAAAACCCACAGAGCTTAAAATCAGGGGATCACCAATAAAAGAAGGCTTTATCCACTGGGGACAATGCATCTCTAAACAGGTGTGCAATTTTTGCACACCTGTTCACCTTTTACTCTCTTATATCTAAGTGTGTTTGTTCTTTTATATAAGGTTGAGCTGTGGTCTCAACTGATTTCTGTATATGCATACGACTGCCGTTGGAGAACTACAAAGATCAATGTAATCTCAGCATGAAAAGTAGTATCAGTTCAGTTTCACACATCATTTGTGAAATTTCCTTTCTGCAACAGTACAGGTGCAATAAGCTACATTATGTAGGAGTTGGATGGATGTAAAAAAAGGACATGAATTGCCATCAAGCTCTAATTGGAGCAAAGACACAGCTAATGATCGTTAAGTGGGGAATGATAGCCCCAAGCTAACTTTTCTCACTCCATAAGGATATAATACATAATTCATAGCTAGCAGCTGAGCAAATGGGGACAAAGACAGAAAGAGAAAACAAGGAAGGAGACGAAAAGGACAAAATGGATGAGGGCCAAGGAGGCACAAAAATATACATAGACAATGTTTGTGTGTGTGTGTGTGTGGTGGTGAATGATAGATGCAAGTGTCATGAGCATTCACGTGTGGGTGTGCATAATAATTTGGATGTTAACGTTTGCATGTACACACATGTGTGCACTATGTGTCTGTGTGTATAGTGTTTGGCAGGCTGCTTAGTGTGTGAAAATGTGATTGAGGTGACAGTGAGCCCGTGAGAATAGTTAGCATCCACCAGACGCACACAAACTCGCTCACACACACATGGACATACACACACAAGAACAGCAGCTGTTGCTAATTATTAATTCATGCTTAAATTCCTGTGAAAACTCGATGTGGCGTTGAACACTGGGGACAGGAAGAGAGGAATGAGAGAGAAAGAATTCTAGACGAAATGGGAGAGATATGGCATGTGTGTGTAAAACTCTATGTTTTCATCATATCTTTCAACAGATGAACAAGTATTCATTTAATTCTTTACCTTTTGTGAGTGTGAAGAAGCCTTGGATGGTACATCCTCCTGGGATCCTGACAGCACTGTAACAGTGTGACAAGCATGCAAAACCGTGTTTACAGAAAAGACTACATCTGTCTGGGATTACTACGACTCAAAAGATGATCATAGCCTCCAATGTATTGCAGTGTTTATTATTTAAAAGTATAATGAGTTGTTTACTATACATTGTGACTGTCATGTTATATTGAGGAGGGACTCAAGTTACAATATTTGTTGTGGTTGGCAATAAATAGATGAAGGGTGCAAACTAATTGCTCTCGTATTGCAACCCAGTCTCACGGCATTTCATGTTCACCAACACGATTTTTAATCTATTGATTCGTGTTCACCAACACGATTTGCCCCTTTTTTTCGTGTTGCACAGCACGATTTTAAAAGCAATGTATTTCTACTGCCTGCAGCACGTCTTTTTCTCCGGTCGGGTCGAGGAAGACCGGAAGCTGTGTGGTTCATAAAAACATGTTCTTACTCAATATCAAGCCACAGTTATTGCTTTTATTTGAAATTGTATAATTTCGGACTTTTGTTGCCGTTTGTGAGGAAAATAAATGGGGCTCAGAGCCTCAGGATACTGAAATCTGTATTTTTTAAATCTTTTTTTCCTTCTAATTTGTTATTCTTTTCAAAATAACACAATGTAATTTACTCACCAATAACACTCAATTATCCTTGTTTTTATTTATTGGTTTAATTCCATAATCTCTGGCTTTTTCGGCGTCCGTCAGGAACTGAATTTCAAAATAAATATAACAGGAAACAGACGTAGGCATTTCGAGCGATTACCCAAGATCCTCAGCTATGGTTTTAAGCTCGCTGATTGGATGGGTTAGCCGCAATGCATGCTGGGATTTGGTGTTTATATTATATGAAATCCGGAAAACATTTTAAAAGTATAAATAATACTTAATTCCGAGTGCTCTTGCTTTTCTCTTTGAAAGTCATCACATAACGGCATTGTAATACACGGTTCGGCTGCATTACATATTACAGATCTGCCGTAGTTCTTTATTTAGAGAGCCCTGATGAGAAGACCTTTGGAAAAACTGGAAGAAATGGCGCCGAAACTGAATATTTGACGTGGATCATAAATATATCAACAATTAACCAACATCTTCAATTTCTCTTCACACAATACGTCTCATTGCAGTATCAACACTAATTCGGCTGACTTTTACATTTGATCTAATTCATAGATAGGTTATATTTACACCATAACGGTACACAGCTGATAGAAAAGGACTGTAGTTTTCAAAGATATTACTGATTTTCTTTGAATGTAAGGATGTAAATACTGAGTCTGAAATAGTATAGCAATATGCTGTAAAATGATGTGAAAGCATGCATAAAACTATACATCTTCAGATGTTGTACATACACACTAATAATACAAAGTTATTATGGCTGTGTGCACCTTGTGTGCACCTCCTAGTGGTTAAAGCACGTTATTGAATTATTGTTTTTATGTGTTATATTTGATTAAAAAAATATTAAGAGTACATACTTTCATAGGGGGAAAGTATAAATATAGAAATATAGAATATAAAAAATCAAGAAGATACTATAAGTGATCTCTACAATAAAACAGTTTAGTGCAGGATGTACACAGATATTAATAGGAGGAGGTGCAAAACAGAAAAACGGATTAACCTTTATTTAAACATTAAATATTAAATATTAAGCCTGACAAAGTACTTAACGTCTAATATATTGCTTTCCTGCTATGTTAACTATGTTGAAGCACTTATTTTAACTGATATTATACACATTAATTATACTCTTATGTATGTAGATAGAATAAGAAATGTGCAGAATATGACAGTTTAATGGTGGAGGTACACACATATTGATAGATGTCTTGTAATGCACTGTTGAGGAACCTGTGACCCAAGTTTTTCATTCATTGCATAACTACACCGTAGTTGTGTATGATATGTCAATAAACCTTTGAACATCTTGAAAGGGATGTGCAAAATAGCCATAATATACAGTCTTTAATTAACTATTAGTAGAGAATAACGAGTAATGAATATACTTTATTACTTGTTTCCATTCATGTCAATTGCAGATACATGTTTAGTCTTCTCAAGCACCAACTATCGAATATCTCTCCTGATTGTTGGCACTTGACAATCACCTTACCTGAATTTTACTCAGGTCACGTGTAACTAAAGTCTGATTTAAGGGTTGTTTATATTTCACATAATTAATCAGAATCTGCAAAGTAACTCAAATAAATGCAGTGGAGTAAAAATACCAGGTTAACCTCTGAATTGTAGTGGAGTAGAATTACAAAGTAGCAATGAGCTGTCATGTGGGTATACGGCATTAATATAATGCTGCGCATTATGGACACAAGTGATTTTCACCCATTTATTAATTATATGTTTTACATTTGATAACACCAATGTGTTTAATAATGGCAACTTCTAATTGTGGGAAAAACGAAAACGTTCAGTAGAGACGTCCCATAGAACATTTTGCGAAACACAATAGCCAGCATGTGTAGTTCTGGAGGGGTGTTCGATTCCAGTTTTGGATAGTCTGGCGTGGTTTCATTCCATTTCACACAGCTGTTTGACGCTCTGCGTAACCTTATGGGAACTGTAGTCCTAAACGATAGCTGGGGATTGTGGGTAGTGTAGTATCTTCGGCCATCCTAAACTCAGAAATGTTGACAATCACAATGATGCTTGAAATGTCCCTTATAGGCCTACGTCTGTTTCCGGTTATTTTTATTTTGAAATTCAGTTCCTGACGGACACCAAAAAAGCCCGAGATTATGGAATTAAACCAATAAATAAAAGCAAGATAATTGTGTGTTATTGGTGAGTAAATAACAGTGTGTTATTTTGAAAAGAATAACAAATTAGAAAGAAAAAAATATTTAAAAATACAGATTTCAGTATCCTGAGGCTCTGAGCCACATTTATTTTCCTCACAGACGGCAACACAAGTCCGAAATTATACGATTTAAAATAAAAGCAATAATTGTGGCTTGATATTGAGTAAGAACATGTTTTTATGAACCACACAGCTTCCGGTCTTCCACGACCCGACCGGAGAAAAAGACGTGCTGCAGCCTGCAGGCACGAAACACGTTACCAGTAGAAATACATTGCTTTTAAAATCGTGCTGTGCAACACGAAAAAAAGGGGCAAATCGTGATGATGAACACGAATCAATAGATTAAAAATCGTGTTGGTGAACACGAAATGCCGTGAGACTGGGTTGGGTCACCCTAGTTATGCACTGTGTGTGTGTGTGGTTTTGCTCGGTATATGTCAACGTCGCCCCCCCCCCACCCGTGCGTAATTTGCGCATCGGACAGCACCTCAGCACCCCCACTCAAAATACCTTCCCGTGCCTCTGCCTAGCCTCCAACAGCACTTACTCTTTAATGTGGCCCCTTTTTGCACTGGTTGTGTCTTTGGAGTGTGTGATTTGTGTATTGTGTAGCAAAACAGGTATAGACTGGTTGAGTGATAGACTACCCAGTATAAAATCACTGTACAATTTAACAAAAGGTGTCCTTAACGGATCATCAACAACAAACATGGTCACCACTAAAATATTTGATATGCTTCATGTAGAACTTTAGGAAGAAACACAGACACTAACCCATCAAGACAAAGAGCATCCAGGTAGGCCCCTGTAGAGGTCTGATCTTTTTTATGTTCACACATTCCAGCCTATAGCAACTCCCTACCTTGTGAATCTGTAGAGGTTTTCACAAAACTGAAAAACATAATTACATCTCTGTTTGATGCAATTTTACCACCTTTAGGGCTGATTAAACCTTTTCAAAATATCACCTAATATAATTACAACTTCGGCGCACAATCATCAAGCCAGAAACAATGATGGTAATCTTAGCTACTGAAAGGTTTGAAGTGAAAAGCTTTTCATTCAGGAGTGATAATAAGTTATTGACCACTGAGAACACTTCTGAATCGACCTATTTATAAATTCTAAGCAAAATTAATAAAAAAGGAAATCAGCCATAAGCATTTTAAAATGTTCTCCCCCGCTACGGGCTCTTTTGTGTTTTTCTGAAGCACCGGATAGAATCATAATAGCCTTTCTTGACATTTCCAGGCAATCAATAATTACATGTGCCTGGAATTTTGTGAATTGCCTAAAGTGCAACACTTTTCACAAAGACAAGGGACTGGTGGTTGATTAGCTTCACAAAGCATGAGGCTATTTTTGCCTTATTCAAAAACAGAACAAAAATACAACTAAATGGTGACATTTGAGAATGCTGCAAAGTCATTTTTTCCCAATGACATTTCATTGTAACATCTACACACATAACTGTTATATTTTACTACAGCACTTTGGGATAAGAACATGTTATTTTGAAAGAAAGATAATGGGGATATTTTCAAGGTGTTTCTGTGTCAAAAAGGCCTCTATAAAGTTAAATAGTTAAAACACACACACACACTTGATTGCGATAGAATACCGTTGGCTTCTATGTATCATAACGTCATTTTCTAAATCCCCATTCTAGAAGTTACATACTTCCTGAGTTAAACCTGATTATACACACAGTTAATTTTTTTCACAAATTCGAACTGTGTCCCTGAGTGAAGCTGAACGTTCATCTGTCTCTGTTTCTCGAAGCTTTTTCCTCCATTTATCCAATAGCCTACTTTAAGCTTACAGTTTACACTGTTTATTATTTCAAGCCAACTGTTTTGACATTTCTCTTTTACTCAAACCCATCTGTTTAAATGTTTCTGTATTACTCCAAGCTAACTGCTGTTTCTACCGTTTATCCATTTGGCTACTGTAAGCTGTTTACCAACTACTTTAAGATATAATTATACCATTAGCCATTACTTAGAGCTAGTTAGTTTCTATACATTCTTACATAACTGCAACATGCAGGCTGGCCGAATAACTGAAATGTGAAAATATTTGTTTTATTCAAATCGTGTTTTTGTTCATATTTGTGCCACTCTACAATCATGGCATGGAAAACCCTGGCATCTCTAGTACAGTGTGAGAAAAAGTTTTTAGAGAGTACTTGTCCATGGACAAGTGAGTTTGGAAATGTACTTGTCCGAATACATTTTTCACTTGTCCAGAATTGACAAAAATTGTGGCCACTGGAATCTTCTTCTTCGTCATCGTATTTTTTACATTTTCCCACGGTTTTTATGACACCGCTAACGTAAGAGAGCGGTAACATTTGACTGCATCACACAAAGGGATGGGTATCGTTTGGATTTTAACGATTCCGGTTCTGCTTTTCGGTTCCGGTTCTTTTCGGTTCCGGTTCTTTGAGAGGGTAAATAAGTCCCATGACAAACTGAAAAATATATTTCTGAAAACATTAAGTCAAATCTGTATTCCTATTTACAAATCACTTCATACTGTTTAATTTCTTACGGTTATTGAATACAATTATATAAAAATAATCTCTGCATTGTTTAGTTAGTTCTAAGTGGTGCAGTTTGAGAATGTACAAAGACTCCAGCTCATTCAAAACTCTGCAGCTAGACTACTAACGAATACCAAAAGGAAGGAACACGTTAGTCCTGTCTTAGCTACTCTCCACTGGCTTCCTGTAACTTTTAGAATTGATTTGAAGGTGCTTCTCCTCACATACAAAGCTCTGAATGGACAAGGACTCAGCTACTGTACATGGCTGACTCTCTAATGAACTACACACCCGCCAGAACTCTGCGATCATCAGATGCAGGTCTACTAGAGGTCACCAGAAAGAGTCCTAAGAAGATCGGTGATGCAGCCTTTGTAAACTACGCCCCAAACTGTGGAACACGTTACCCAACAATATTAGGGAAGGCTTAATCTCTTTACCAAAGCATTTTACTGATTTTACACTATTATACTGCACTATTCTCTGTGATTGACATTGCACTATTTCTCTATGTTTTATTCCCCATGTTTTTATTTTTAATTATTTTATCCCACTTTATGCTTTGCTCTTGCTGCTTGTTTTACACAGATGTTATGTCTTATTTTGTACTGATGTAAAGCACTTTGAACTGCAATCCCCTGTATGAAAGGTGCTATACAAATACAGTTATTATTATTATTATATTTATAGCCTATAGGCCTAGCGCTTTTCTACAACTCAAAGACGCTTGCACGCTTACACATGTCCTGCAATACACCTGCTGCAGCTGCCCAGCTTCTCACTGTTTGTAAAAGTTAATAAATAGTATAAATAGCATTTCAATAATGTACTTTCTATACCCTGCTTCATAAACAATACTGACATCCCTGTGCTCCTCCGAGTCTGGGGGTCCGGGGATGTGAGGACAGCGCGAGGACAGACAGGGAGGCTGCTTCACTTCATAAAGGAGATGGCGTCAATAGTAACAACAATGGAGCTAAAACGCTTAATAACCTTCATTACGTGTTAGAGAAAGAACATAGAAAGTTTGACAAAGTTGAGGCTGTTACACGGGCAGCGGATCTGCTGTGTGTAGAAAGAGAGAGAGACGCTGAGCCGCACCGTGCAGCGATCAGCTGATACGGAGCATAGAGAGAGCTGCGGTCCGCGGGGCTCGGCTCGCCTCCTGTCCTCACAAATCTTATTAACTCCGGGACCGGACAATTGTTATTTGTTCCTACTCGGAACCGAGTGTTGCTTCCCAACCCGGCCACTGTGCTACACTTCCCGCTCCGCTCCGCTCCGCTCCGCCCCGCCCCGCCCAGCCCCCGTCTAACTGTACAGAAAGCGGCGAGATGCATTTCCTTAGGAATCGACAAGCAGAACCGAAACTAACATTTCTAAACGAACAATGGCGGACACGGACAATTTGCGAATGAGTTCTGCCTTTTGTAAACTGAATGTATCAATAATTTGTCAATAAATCGGGGCGAAAAACGTCACTTGTCCGCCGGACAAGTCAATTGAAAGATCTACTTGTCCGATATTGTAAATAACACGTCCCGGACGGTGGGACGTGTACTTTTTCGCACACTGTAGTAGTAGCCTACGCTGTGCCCCAGGTTGGCAATCACTGGCAGCGCAAATATTTGCTTAGTTACTGTTTTTAGTGCACAGCTCCCATAGGAACAGACAGAAGGTAAACGCTAAGAAATGAAGGGACACAGGAGATAATAGTTTGTTACTGAAGAAGTCATACAAAACAGTACTGTAGTACAAATAATGTGCATTAATCAGAAAGAAGGGTCTGAGGAGTAAAAAGCAGCCTGTCCTCCTACAAAAAACGACCATATAGGCCGATTGTTCATGCCCTTATTACGACCCAGAGACACGTTTTAAAGTGTATGTTATTTCTTATACGACCACTAGAGGTCGTATAAGAAACAACATGCTCCCGGCCCGTTCGTTGCAAACGCTCCGGAGGGACGTTTATTCACAGATAACCCTCTCTGGAAAATCCTAAATTGTGGAATAGTTTGGCCATTAAAATTCTTTTTGATTCGATTTCTGGCGAGAAGTGTATATTGTACTCTTAGAATCCACGTCCAGTCGATGTGTAGGATCTATAGTTTGATAGATATTACGAAGATGATTTGAGGTCTTGCCAGAATAACGTGTATGCAGCTTCCATGTCAAGTTAGCGTGGTTGAAAACAGTTTTTCCGGTCTCTAAGTTTTCATAATAAAACCGGATATATTCCCCTCACTGTCAAATGATTACACAGTGATATCTGCATTACTCATCCACTAAAAAACATCAATGTATCTTTGATAATTAATAATAATAATAGATTTATTTTGTTAGCGCTTTTACAGGTGCTCAAAGACGCTTTACAGATATAGTGAAAAGAAAAGAAAGGAACAACAAATAAATATATAGTTAAAGTTAAAGTCAAATAATACAAAAACAATCACACATTAAAAGCCAGATTGAAGAGGTGAGTTATTGTGAGTCTTTTGAAGGTGGTGAGGTTAGTGCATTCTCTGATGGGTTGGGGGAGTGAGTTCCAGAGGGAGGGGGCAGCCACGGAGAAGGCTCTGTCCCCCCAGGTCCGGTGATTGATGTGGGTGGGGATGGATAGGAGGTTGGCTTCTGATGAGCGGAGGCAGCGGGAAGGGGTGTGGTGGTGCAGCAGGTCTGTGAGTTAGGGGGGGGCCGACAATATTGATTGGTTTAAATTGTGTACAATGCTTTTGTGTTTTTAACCTTCGACTCAGAGAAACAAATAGTTTTTTCGGAGTTAAGACACTACAGTTTCCGAAGACACTACACTACCCAGAATCCCCAGCTATCGTTTGGGACTACATCCACCTTGCTTTACAAACCCTGCGATTAGTCATCAAGCCCTGTGATTGGATATTGGAGTGGCAGTGCGACAAGGTTACGCTGAGTATCACACAGGAAATGAAATGGAATGGAACCACGGCAGACTTTCCAAAACTGGAATTGGACGTGTCCAGCCCCCCCCCCCCCAGAACTACACATGCTGGCTATTGTGTGTTTCGCAATATGTTCTATGGCACGTCTCTTTATAAGACGTTTCCGTATTTCCCACAATTAGAAGTTGCCAGTATTAAACTGTGTACACCCTGGAGGTTTAGGGGATACGAAACACAGTGGTGTTATCAAATTTAAAACATATAATTAATAAATGGGTGAATTAATATACCCACATGACACCTAAGGTCAGAAGAGCTTTATTTAACAGCTGGTCTTATGTCTGTGACCCCTCCTGTTGTTCATTGATAAGCCTGAAACATGCACTTGTATAGGTTCAGAGGCACATTTTGCAAATATGGCAGTAGCCATTGATCATCTTAAGATAAGATAAGATAAGATATACTTTATTGATCCCAAGTTGGGAAATGTTTTTGTTACAGCAGCATACTACTTTGTTCTACTCCACTACAATTCAGAGGTTAACCTGGTATTTTTACTCCACTACATGTATTTTAGTTATTTTGCAGATTCTGATTAATGATGTGAAATATAAACAACCCTTAAATCAGACTTTAGTTACACCTGAGTCAAATTCAGGGAAGGTGATTGTCAAGTGCCAAAATAAACTATGCAATATATTGGACGTACTTTGTCAGACTTCATATTTATCTGTGGATAACCCCAACGTTTTTTTCTTATTCAAAAGAAGACCTTAACTTAAAGTATTCTTTAATGTTTAAATAAAGCCTTATTAGTTTGTCTGTTTTGCACATCCTCCTGTTAATATCTTTGGACGTCCTGCACTAAACTGTTTTATTGTAGAGATCACTACAGTATCTTCTTGATATTTGATATTCTATATTTCTATCATGCCTTCTACTTTCCCCTTTTTTATATGTAGGCTACTCTTAATATTGAAATGTTTTCATCAAATAAAACGTATTCAACAACAACATTCAATAACATGCTTTAACCACTAGGCGGTGCCGGTTAAAAAAACAGTGGTGTAGTTAATAAAATATAATAATATCAAACATAATATGACTATTAACTTTATTGTGAAATTAAAACAGAACGGTAAAGGAAAATACAGTTTCAGTCTCTCGATTTGAAGCTTATGCATTGTACCATGAACCTGTATATACCTGTAACAGTCAACTGCATGAGGAGTTGGAAAGGTAGTTCAGTAAATAATATCTTTAAAAACTACAAAAAAATCCCTTTCTATCAGCTGTGCACCGTTGGTGTAAATATAACCTATCTACCAATTGGATCAAATATAAAAGTCAGCCGAATTAGTGTTGATACTGCAAAGAGACGTATTGTGTGAAAAGAAATGGAAGATGTTGTTTAATTGCTAATATATTTATGATCCACATCACGTATTCAGTTTTGGCGGCATTTCTTACAGTTTGTCAAAAGGTCTTCTGATCAAGGCTCTATAAATAAATATCCACGGCAGATATGTAATATTTAATGCAGCCGAACCGTGTATTACAATGCCGTTATGTGATGACTTCCAAAGAGAAAAGCAAGAACACTCGGAATAAAGTATTATTTTATTTTAAAAAAAATGTTTTTCCGATTTCATATCGCATAAAGACCATATCCCGACATGCATTGCGGCTAAAACAATCAATGTTTTAGCCTATCAAAACCTCTAATGAGTACTGCAGATATCACTGTTAAATCATTTGATCATTGGTTTTATTATGAAAACGTAGAGACCAGAAAAAATGTTTTCAACCTGTAACTTACATGGAGACTGCCGCATACCTCAAATCATCTTCGTAATATCTATCCAACTATAGATCCTACATATTGACTAGACGTGGATTCTAAAAGTACAATATACACTTCTCACTAGAAATCTAATCAAAAAGCATTTTAATGACCAAACTATCCTACAATTTAGGATTTTACAGAGAGGGTTTTTTGTGAATAAACGACCATCTGTAACGTTAGCATTCAACGGGAGCACTGGAGGGCGAAAACTTTAAAACGTAATTATAGGACGTATTAAGCGCTTGAACAAACGGCCCATTTGGTCGTATGAGTTGGAGGACTTGTTGGTAAAAAGTCACTCTGAATGCATGCCATACAGTACAATGTGTGCAGAAATGCATCTTTGTTTCCTGACCTCTGCTTCCAGGCATGTTTATTAGGTCTGCAAATGTACAACCTGTGCAATTTACTGCTGGAACTCCAACAGCCACATTAAAGTAATTTGCGAGCCCCTTTTAGTTATTTTAAAAACTTCATTTTGATAGTTCCCCCGCTAATTTCATCGAGACATTACTAAACCCTGTTTGGAGACTTGGCCGCCATAATCTGCAGTCCTTTCTGTTCCGGCCCTGCACTTATGTTTGATTTGTGATTTGGTTTATGAACCTGCAGAGGCTTTAATGGAATAGACACACACTCTCTGATCCCCATTATCTAGGAGGAGGAGGAGGAGGAGGAGGAGGAGGAGGAAAAAGGCTTAAAAATGAAGACCAAGTCATGGCCCTCATTATCAAATCCCATCAATGGGGCGAGAAACAGGAAAGTAGGAGAGGGAGAGTATTTATGAATTGAACAAAGGAGAAATTGGTGGGATGTTAATGATAAATTCAGAGAACAGAGGTAGTGATTTACCAACAAAAAGAAAGTGCGGGTCACATATGGAGCGAAACATAATAGGAAGTACGACCAAGCCTCTGATGTGAATGTCCGATAGGATGAAGGAGCCCAGTCAGCCTTCATAAGCCATTGATTTACACAATCCAAGTCACCACCTAATATTTCACCTGTGCTACATTTGCAATCCCCCATCCGCTGAGGACATGAGACATTACCGATGGCCAAGATCACAGCATGGTGGCCCCGTCGGAGTAATGAGATAGAGAGAGGTGGATGGTGAGAGACGGGGCAGGGAGGAGGAGGAGGAGGAGGAGGAGGAGGAGGAGGAAAGAGTAGAGGACAAAAAGGGTGATGGAAGAGAAGAGGAGGACGATGGTGGATGGAGGTTTCTCGATATGCCATTATGGAGCATGAAAAGGAGAAAATCAGAGATGGGCAGCGAAAGAGTGATTGAGATGGGGGTTGAGTGAGAATACAGGTCGAGAAAGACAGAGAGAGACATGGAAGGGAGATTGCTTTTCTCTAATTATGTCCCTTTTCACTGTCACAGAGACGGATATAAAGCTAATTCCACCTGCCCTCAGTCCCATCCTCGCTTTTCTCTAAAAGCCTGCACTCGTTTTCTTTACCCCCTTTCACATGGAGCACGTTAGAGGCTGTTTTCATGACACACAAGTGAACAGATGGCAATATCGGACCATACAAAAGAGACATTTTGTGGTTTCTATCACCTTGACAACAACTCTCGACCACCAATGCACTTCTAAGGCAAAGCTCTGTCTCCCTCCATCTGGGTCTATATCTGTCCATTGCTCACCCTCAGTCTGTATGATATCTCTGATTTAACTAATCTATGCAGCTTTTCGAATCTTAAAATTAAATTGGCTGTTCAATACTTCTCTTGTTAGATACTAAAACCTCTTTAATAGATAGCAGAAACACAATGTACAGATTTAAGATACCAGGAATGCAAATTCACACGTTTCATTTATATACTTGAATAAAGTATGCGGCATAATCTTCCCAGCATACATCAAGCCTTGTAATTGAGGCAGTTCTTATTAAAAAAAATAATAATCACATTATATTGTTACTCTATGCTACAGATAAAAGTCTTAATTATTCCATTCTGATTATATTTGATTAAGTCCTTCTCTTTTTGCACTCTTTGAAATCACACAATCTCATTGAAGGGGTAATTTTCTACTTCAAAAGCTAATTAAGCCAATCAGAGCACAAAGGACTGGCTTTAGCCCTGACCCAGCATGTACTCCATTTCACAACCCAAAATTGTTCACGAAGTTTAATCTTTTTGCAAGTTCATTTGTGCTGAGTTTGCCTGAATAACAACATATTTTAAATTAAAGTTAATTATCTATCTATCTATGATTTTTTTTTAACTATAAATAACAGTGAATATTCAAACTACTTTTTATTGAATGAGACTTATGAATTACTCACTGATATCAATTGTACATAAGACATTTATTTGGGAGGTGACGGTGGTCATAAGATGGAGCAAAACAATTGGAGTAATATTTGAGATGTGTGATATTGCTTTGGCCCCAGCAACGCGTGCTTTTCACAGCAGCCCGGTTCACCGCTGAGAACTATATAAATGAACTGCAAACTCCTAGCAAGGGAAAGCCCCACCGAACGTGCCCAGAATGAGTGGCAGGATGCTCTGAACACGGCTCCGTCTTGCCATCGCCGCATGAACAGTGGAACCTGAACGAAGGGGCTCTGATAGGCCCAGTGGGGAGGAGATTGCTCTGTCCCTGATTGAATGATTAGGGGCTGCGGGGGCTCAAATCAGCCGTTTTCAGGAGGAGAGTGGTTTGGTTAAGTGGATTGGCACTGTGTGTGCTCTTTGTGTGTGAGCGCCCTGCTTTTGGTGTATGTATGTTTCTGTGTTTAAAAGGTGTGTGTGTGTGTGTGTGTGTGTGTGTGTGTGTGTGTGTGTTCCGAAAGAGGTGAGTCCAGTTCATTTAGTGAGGTACATTTGCAAAAGGGAAAGGGCAGGGCCGAAAAACGTCTGAAAGAAGGAAGGAGGTCTGCTTCCACAAAGAAAAGTGTCTGTGTGTGTGTATGTGTGTGTGTGTGTGTGTGTGTGTGTGGCCTAGCATTACTATACTTGTGGGGACCTAAATCTGTTTACACAGTCACGTGTGGGGACTCGCCTCCCTTAAATGTGGAGGTCCCCATGAGGGGAATCATTAATTTTAGGGTGAAGACTTGGTTAGGGTTAGGGTTAGGGTTAGGCATGTGTTGGTTATGGTTAAGGTTAGGATAAGTCTCCAGGAAATGCATGTAAGTCAATGCAATGTCCCCTGAAGTGATGTATACATGGTATGTGTGTGTGTGTGTGTGTGTGTGTGTGTGTGTGTGTGTGCGTGTGCGTGCGGGCATGCGTGCGTGCGTGCGATGGGCAGCATCATGAGGATTGTACTGTTGGAACTGATGGTTGGATTACATTTTTTTTAGTGTCACTCCAGTTAGGACCATAACTTCCATCAGGTTTAATTTGTACTATTATAATTAAATTGTTGGCAGTCAATGGCCATATTAGAAATGACAAAATACCCCAAAACTACTAAGACAGTGTTCGACATGTTGTAAAAGAAAGACATGAAGCCCATTTCAGTACATTATAAGCTTCAATCAAGGACAAAGCATTGTTGTAATATTCCTTAGATAACTGCAGAACCATAAGCTGTTTTTTCCCCATTGTAAAGAATATACCAATGTATCGTTATGCTCTAGATAAATCCTAATTATTCCGCTCTGATTATATGTGATTAAGTCATTCTTCTCACACTCTCAAAAATCACACGATCTCACTGAAGGAGTAATTTGCTACTTCAAAAGCTAATTAAAACAATCAGAGCACAAAGGCCTGGCTCTTTCCATGACCCAGCATGCATGAATTATCTGAAATTGCTAACAAACTTTGAATTGTCTTGTCTTCTCTTTGTGATGTGCTTCATAGTTATGTGGCATAATAATTTGTTTTATAAATTCCAGCATGAGTTTTCTACTAAACCTTGAAGCTTTTAATATGGCAGTGCATAGTTGGAAGCTTGTTGTAATAAACCAAGTTCAATCAGGCCTCGACACAATACATGGAAAAAGGGAAAAACAACAACAAACAAAACAACCTTCAATCTTAAAGTCTGCTATGTTTCTTTTTATGTATGTCCATTTACATGCCCATGTGGGGACTTGCTACTTGGTTAGGTTTAGGGACTGATCATGGTTTGGGTCAAAATAACTAAGTTTGTTACTTACTAGAGTTGCGTAAGTAAATAATCCCGTAGAGCAGAGGGTCTTTAGCTTTTTAAACCTGCTCTGACGTGTTCCCAGGCAAACCCAAACATGTGAACAGTTTACAGTTACAATAGGGATTTAAATCAAATCATTTGCGTTTGTTTGGACCACCATAACATTGGCAGTGTTAGAATGTAGTGCAATACGGGGCTAGAGAGAACTGTGGCTTAACAGAACTCCATTGTTTCTTTATGTTGCCGATCGATTGGATGGATGTCATGTCATGTCAACATTATTGGTTAAAATAGGTTGTTACCCTTACTGGATATACAGTCTATGGTTGTTACTAGCTCACGTAAGGACACGTCTTTTTTTGGTGCATATTTTTTTAAACGTGCCTGAATAGACGAAGAAGGTGATCTTAAAGGGTTATGCCCAGTTTTATTTAATCTGGACTTTAAGAATGCAAATGAAATTACTTATTTACACTTCTTAAAATAGATCATGAAGTGTTGGTTTAACACGGAACACATATATATCCTATAGGTCCTGTGTTTGTCTGACCAGAGACCTTGCTTGCTTGGTTGAGTTGTTTGTCAATATCAATTTTACTGTGACATTTTTCATGTTAAAAACGAACTAGCTTTTGGGAAATGTTTTGAATCAAATGACAGCATCTTAACCTGCTAAGGTAACTTGACCTTAATGTTTTGATCAATGCTTTTGCATCTCCTGATTCTTTCTAACACATGTAAGGACATTGTTCAAAGACATGTCCTTTTGCACGCTTTATAATGTCAATATACAGTGTTGTGATGTGAATGTTTGGGTGTACGTTGTTTGTGTGGGAAACAGAGAGCTTGTTCCGCTGTGCTCTGCCTGTATGTGTTAAAGTGTGTAATTTTCTGCTTTGTCCTGTTCTGTTGTACAGTTTCCTACAGTAAACATCTGTTCATTGTATCTCTCCAGAGGGACAGTGGACCCTCTCAGTACCTACTGCTGCGATTCTACCAGCTAATGAGCCTGTCTGACAGACACACACAGCACAGTAGTGTACAGACCCTAACACACACATACAACGATACATGAAAACAACTCACAAATGCTAGTTACTACACACAGAGACACACATTGCATTCAAAGTAATAGTATGCATGTCTAATCCCCTTAAGGATTCAGAAAACATTATTGGGGGGGGGGTAATACAATCACATGTTCAGTCAGTACGGTATGTGTTCTGCATCATCAACATCATCAAAATACAACTCCTGTGCCTCATGTGTCTTATTCATCACATGTTCAACAAAGCGGTCAATTAACTCGAGGGAAGTCATTTAATCTGTTCAGCTGTGACAAGCACAGAAAGAAAAACAACTGTTAACCAATAACATGGTTTTGTCCATGTGACTATCTGAGTTTATAGTCTTGGGTTCATTAGCAAAGTTTGCTACAGTTGCAGTTTTATGTAGCTGTATGTGATGTTTTGATGCATTTCAGACAATATGTTTGCAGGATTAGAGTCTGAGGCTCGTCCACGTAAACACTCATTTATAAACAACAGTTCAGTAGGTTTGTAATGAATGCGTTATTTGCCGATAGCAGTGCTTCTCAAAGTGTGGTCCGCGGACCACTGGTGGTCCGTGAGCGCCCCCTAGTGGTCCGTGAGTATATTGGTAACATTTCACATTTGAAATAAATTAATTAATTTCAGTTTTCCGCACTCTCGCGGGAATATCTCCGCAATGGAGCGAGGTTAAGTTTCACTTTCAATTGCAAGATATAGCCTAGCGCACCACCTTCATCACACATGTTGCCACTTGTTTGTACCATTTTCAGGCGATTTGTAATCTGTTCTAGAAAAACGATGTGTTTTTTGATATTTGTGGAGTTCGGTGGTCCGCGTCTCTGCAAGTGTTTTTTTATTGGTTAATTGTCTTGGAATGAAAAAGTTTGAGAAACACTGGCCTATAGCCTTGTTTACATTATACATGCAGCAATGGAGAAACAGCAAACAGAGGCAACATCACTGCAGAGTCATTTTTGTATTTAAAACAATCCAGTGGAGGTGGTATCCAATAGCGATTCTGTAGTGACCACGATAGCCATTGTTTGACCCAATGTTTGTGATTCACTCCTGGCGTGACTGATTAATAGAAGCTTGTAATTTAGAAAAAACGAATGTCCGGATGCAATTGAAAAATTCTTGTTTATTCCATACAGTTAATACAAAAATAAAAAATGACGTGAATGAAATTATTTCCTTAATAAACTTGTATTGTAAACACAAAATAAGGTCACACGCTGCCAACAAAGCAAGGTTTAAATACTTTTCGCATCAATCAGCCACGCCACTAGGCTGCAGCACCTCTCCAAAAGCCGCAAACCTGACATGTGGAGGAGCAACACACTGAAAATCAATCAATACACACTACACAATCTCATGCTGTAAAAAATGTGTATTAACAAAGGAAATGGCTCCTGCAGATATTTCCCACCTGTGGAGTTATTCTGGACATTGGAAGAAGATTCAGGGGCAGAACCAGAACAAACTTCAATGATTCCATGTTGTATTTTACATAGAAGTGCCTTAGGATGCCCCAAAAGGAGATACATGATGTGTTTGAAGAAGTGGCAGTCAAAGCGACTATGCTTAGTCTGCTACAACAGGGGTTCCCAAAGTGTGGGAAGGTGAGCCTCCCCTCAGAGAACATAATCACAGCCGCGCCCCCCAATTATTATTGCTATTATTATTATTAGGGCCCGAGCACAAGAGTGCTAGGATACCTATTGTTATTCGTGGTATTATTATTATTATTATATAATTACGGAATCCTTGTTTTCAGGCCTTTAGGATGCTGAAAAAGTTGTATAATTTTGCACGGACGCCAGGACCGGTGAAAAATTTGATATTCTGGAGTCAATGAGTTCAAATTGTCCAACCTGCTCGCTAGCGCCACCCATTTCAATTCCATTTTGGAAAAATTCACAAAGTCCCACCGTAACTCCGAATGACCTGACATTTTGCAAACATATCCGGGTGGACCTGCTCTACAAATAATCCAATTGGAATCTTTAGCTCCGCCTACTTTATTTTTTTTAAATTAGCATAATTTTCAAAACCAGAATGTTAACATTTTCACCGGTCCTGGCGGCGTTGCCAAATGTCGCTACATGAATAGTGTCGTAACCCCCTCAAAAACAGGTCGAAAGTGCAGAACCGGTAACAGAAGAATAATAATACTGACGATTTCAATAGGTCTTTGCACTACGTGCTCAGGCCCTAATTACATTTTCACTATGAGCGCATTGCTCCTAAATAGTTGCTGTGGCACAGACACCAAACAACAGTCGTGCATCGACTCGGCAGGGATCAAGGCCGATGGATGTCTCTCCGCGCTTCCACCGTCTACACACAACCAAAACTACCGCTCGTGTCCTTTGTCAGTTACACAATGAAACAGTTGAAGCTCAGGTGTTCTTTGTTAATAAACATTGAACTGCCTCATGAGTACTGAAATACATCGGGATAACCTTAGTTTCTGTGAGATACTTACTTGTGTGTTTCCCATATACATGATCGATCAATGTTCCCTTTTCTGTTGTGGGTTCGGATACCAACTGCAAGTAACCTAGTTGTTCCATGAAGGATGACATGGACAATGACTTGAGGTGATCATGGTTGAAGTCTCCCAAAATGACTACGTTGTCTGACCTAGTATTTAAGAAACTGGTCAACAGCTTCATGTTTAGTTTGAACAGAGGCAATGGATATGTTTGTGGGCGGTAAAGAACCACAACAATCACATTCTCCCTGGTGAAATGCGAGGCAATACATTCCAAATTCACATTTGGAAGATCCAAAATGGTGTACTCCAACTGGTCTTGACAATATATGCCAACTCCCCCTTGTTGTTGGTCTTTAATTGTTTTCAAAACAGCGTCAGTTGAGTTGTATGCCTTGCAACGTGGCACACTGTGAAACGTATATTTCTCAATCCCTGCAGTGTGATTTGCAACAGTTTCAGTTAACCATGTTTCCGTTACAGCCACACAACTGTAATCAAATGGCTGAATTTGCACCGTTAGATCAGGTAAATGTCTGTCTAAACTTTGTACATTCATTGAGAATATGGAGAATGAGTGTGTTCCCTGTGAGGGTGTAGTAGCACAGGATACAAATGGCGGCATGCCATCAAGGGAATCCTGAATATTCTCTTTGCAATATATGGCACTGTCTTTAAAGTCCTGAATTGTCAACCCATTTAAGCTTTTGACGCGGCTTAAAGCAACATATGCCTGGCCTGACTCAAAGATTCTTTTGAGCGAAACGACTGCTTTGTCAACAGTTAACCCTTGCACCTTGTGGATTGTGCAAGCCCATGCTAGTTTCAAAGGAAACTGTTTACGCAATTTCCCCTTGCGTATCCTTTCGTCATCTCTGTTTATGGGAGTAGCCAAAGGGTTGCCACTAGTTGAAGGGAAACGCTTCCTTCTGTTAGTACCCACTTTTTCGTCATCGAATTTCACAAACACAGTGCTCACAAATGTGTTGTGGATATTGTTGACAATGTCGACATTCCCACAGACTCCGTTTACCAAGCCGTCAGACACATCAATATTTTTGATCAACATCACTCGTGCACCCTTTCCCAACGGTAACCTTTCAGGTAAATAGGATTTGTACACATTTCTGAAGTGCCCTCTTTTCAATTCCATGCGGCCGGATTGTTGATTCTTCTCATAATCCAGTGCCTCCACGCAAAGGTTCTCTGGACATGATGCCGACAACTGTCTGATATTGTGGTCATTGACTTGTGCATTTGTTGCGAAAATATGCAACGCTGAAGTGCTTTCCCCGGTTTCACACTTTTTCAAGATAGCCATGTCACTGGCAACGAGCGCCGTGGTCTTAGCTCGTGTACGCAACCTGTTCAACAGTTCTGCAAAGACAGTGTCCTGTTGACGTACAATGGTGTTTAAATGAGCAATGGAGAATTGTTCAGTCCAGAAATCACATAGCATGTTCTCCAAATACAAGGATTTGCCTTGAACCGGCTTGAGTTGGAAAAGTCCGCGACAGCTATGACGCTGACTTTTCCAAATGGTGAGTGGATCACTAATTTGCTTAATCTGCCTAAGTCTACCGTGAACATAGGCTAGCAAGTTATGATTCACCATTGAAATCTCATCAATCACCAGGATCTGCAGATCGCTCAATTCAGCACGTAAGGTACTGACCTTTCCTCTCCTAACGCGTGTAGGGAGGTTTGACTCCAACGCTATAGAAAATGTGCTATGTAATCGTGCTGGCTCCTAAACTATAAGCAGCGATGCCAGTAGGGGCAGTCAACAACACAGACACTTTATCAGGTGCACTTGCAACTTGTGACAGCAACCTAGATGCTTCATAGTGGATTGCTTTAATGAGGTGCGATTTCCCAGTCCCAGCACCACCTGTAACAAACACATTGAAGGGTTTTGGGTTCGTGCCATTTACCTTTTCAATGCAACCATTGTCTAACTTGATAAAGTATCTCTCTCTGTTGACATTCAGAGATCTGAGAAGATTAAGTGCATCCGATCTACACATATGTTTCCATGTGCATCAAAATGATTTCCCCCTGCACCAGCGGTCGGCCAAGTCTGGAATGGCATCCGTGTGTTCGTCGGGAACTGGCACTCGGTTCCCTTCCCTCACTTCCTGTTCACATTCCAAGCGTTCCAACTGTTTGCCCTGGACACATTCACACCAGGGCAGTCTTCAAGAGCACCTGTGTGTCCTGAAACATTGTCAGAATGTCCATCACTTCAGATTCTTTCTCAAATGTTCGCCTGTTTACATCAACAGTAGTAGTTTAACAACTGTGAACCACAGTGTCTAGCAACCATTGACCGTTAGGGTAGAACTGTTCGAGAAGTCTGAAACCCTTCAGGTTTTAAGTCTTCAGTCAGCACGGTAAAGGGCCAGGAAAAGCTGCAAGAATGTTCCTGAAGTACTTCTCGGGATCCGTGTCATGTGAAAACTGCACATAGCGCACCACTGCAGGGTTTTCCCTTAGTCCTTTTCAGGACGAATCCTATGTCTCTTGGCCTAGTTTCACTCTGTTAACAGAAGTCTGGTTTTTCGACAGAAACTCTGTATTCCGACACAAATGTAGCCAAACACATCCGATGAAATATGTCTCATTTGGTCTAGCCAAATACCTATCCACAGAACTGGTCATACCACATGTTGTTGTCTGTGAGAGTGTTTGAATCTGCCCTACGTTTGAGTTCCTTTAGGGGCAGACTCATACGCGTTGCGTTATCTCCTGTGGGAAATGTAGTGAACCGATCGGGAATTTTGTTTGTAATGCATCTGGGTCAATCTGTAAACGGCCTCCTGTGCGGAAACATCACGATTATGCAGATAAACGCTGCCTAACTTTCGCAAGGACTTTTTGGCATCCGTGTTTCCCTCCTTTGTCGCTTCTCGTTGAGCGTGCTGAGCAGTAATCCCATTTCACGTTCAGCTTTTGCGATGTATGAAATAATGTACACAATGCAGGCATATGCATTTGCTACAAACTGAATGTCCATGTTAGCATTCCAAGCGCCAAGTAACGTTTATTGTATGGATTCACCCATACGTCTGTAGGTTTGCGCTTCAGTACAACCTGGTTTTCTTACCAATGCAGATTCAAACTGCTCCTGGTTAATACCCAGACTTCCAAACAGCTCTGAGACTGTTTTGAAAGTAGCCGTCTCATCAGTGACTGCCTCTTTGACCGTGGACATGATCTTACGAGCCTGTTCTTCCGTCATTTCGTTGACGACGCCTTCCTGTTGTGAACACGACTTATCCGTTTTCCCTACTCTGGAAACAAAGGACCGTTCACTCGGTGGTCGTGGGAAGTTGAAACGACACACGGTGTTTTTCTTTCTACACGATTTTGAATGTCTTTTACTATGCGTTTGCACAGTCGACACCATTTCCTCAAGTAGCTCATCATCTTCTGGAAGTTCACAAGAAATGTACTTGTCTACAAACTGCACCACCTCCTCATCAGTGTCTCGATCAATTTGTGGGCTGTCTTCAATCCAGAAAATGGCATGTATATGAGGACTCCCTCTCTGTTGAAACTCAACACGATAGAAGTAATCTACCACTTTCCCAATTGGCTGACTCGGTGATCGTATGACATCTTTCAAAAAGGTTTCCCATCTGTGTTGAAACATGCGTGCAGCCGTTACAGGATTGCGACGCAAAAGACCACATTTGTCATTCCAGTCCAAATCGTCCACATTGTCACACCTACCCTCTTGAAGCATCATGCTGGTCAATAAATTCTTCCACCTCATGTCAGCAGCTGAAAAGGAACAGAAGAAAGTGGGCAACCCAATCTGCCTGACCATCGCAAACAAATCCTTTTGGGCACCAGCCCAAAAAGCCGGCGTGCCACGAATTGGCTTCAGAAATCGGTATCCTTCATTCGATTGAAGAAGTCTTTTCAGAGAATCAGTGTCGTTTACCATGTTCGCTGAAATCTTACCTGTATTTCCCCCCGAATGTCCTTTCCGCAAAGCGATGGAAATGCACGACGACACCTTCTGTACTTCAGTCATGTACTGAGCATAGAATATATAATCTGAATTGCGTGAAAACCTGCCATCCGCATGCATGATTCGGTTCTTAAAGTAACTGGCCAAAGTCACCTTGTTGTTTCTGAAATCGTGATATGTCGGACTTCCCAATGGGAAAAGGCCAGGGAAACTTTTGGCCTCGTTGGTTTCATCACAAAGAACGAGAACTGGATTGTTACCCTCAGCAGGTGCAATGTTAAGCGTTGTATCGCAATGGTCTAAAATGTCCTGACCTAGGTCCACTGGCTGAAGGCATGTATCCATGAACATGCCATGAGTCTGGCGATCATGTAAAGTTTCCTCTTCAAGAAATGTCTCATCAGGCTGTACGTCATCAACAGTGTGCTCTTCGTCGAGGTCTTGTTCATATTGATTTAACCAATCGTCATTGAAGTCTACATTAGCGTAATAAGGGTTTGTCCTTTTTAAAGGAATGGTCCACTCATTAGATAATTAATCAAAACTTCAGTATTTAGTGAAACGTTATGTTTAACCATACCCTGAAGAAATCAGCGATATTCTCCGGTAAATAATGATTTTATAGCTCTTTTTTATCAAGACCTGTATATTCCGTCTGGCCGCCGCCATGTTTACCATTTTCAGTAGTCACGTGATGGTCGTGACGTCATCCATGCGTTCAATTTGTCAACACACGGAAACATGGTGAAGTATTTCAGTTCGGACCTCGTCAGCAGAGGAACAAGTTTTGACCAATGTGAAGAGATTGGATGGGGGAATTCAGCCATACATATCAGTATGACAATCGACCACCCTCTGCCCTAAGACCCTCACATCGTACAAGGAAAAAACTTCCGAAGAAAACCCACAGTTTAAAGGGAACATGGGAGAAACCTCAGGGAGAGCAACAGAGAGGGATCCCTCTCCCAGGACGGACAGACGTGCAATAGATGCCGTGTGTAAATTGAAAAGATAATACATTTGGCAACATAGGTAGTCCAAATGTTTGGAATGCATGTGTGGTATAATGGAAGATGATATAAGATACTATATGTATGCATGTAGTACCACCCTTGCTAGCGATTCCCTCTCTAGCTTAGCATACTCAGCTTCGTTGTCCCTGGCCATAGAATCACGATTTTATGGGGCCGGAAAAACTGGGGTAAAATACACACTAGCCGGTACTACTACCTAATGGAAAGCCACCAAAAAACTGTCCTGGCCGGACGTTAAAACGGGGCTAGCCGCTGCAATGGAAATGCGCTATAAATACCTTATTCTTACTCCGAGCACTACTTCTGCTCCTCCGTCGCTTCACACTTGCAGAGGGCGATTTCTCTACTGGCCGAACTGGTGTCCTGCTCGGTGATGACACCAGAAAGACCGATGGTACTGCATCTCCATTGAGTAATGGTTGTTCTTTAAATCCCATGTTATGTTTGATCATACTCTCAGAGTAGTCGTCCGGAAATGTGAAATGTTCGCTGCATACATGAGCCTGTAAATCTCTCAGTTCGGGCCGGCCACATTTCGCTAGCCACGGCCTCCGAATGTACTTCTTATGCTTACCTTTGGCAACAGATGGAACCGAGCATTCCGTGGATTGTTCCTATCCGAATTATGGCAATATTTCGCGATACAGTGAGGCATATTTGAATAGAGAAACTACAGTCACGTCCGGGAAATGGCGGCGCCCACAGTGTTGTGTTATTTCGGTATATAATCTTAAATCACTGATAATGTCATCGGATTAAAAAAAAAAAAAGAGAGACTGGCAGAGACTGGTCTGTTTTATCGGATGATAATTTTTAAAACATGAGTGTCATGAGCATACCATTCCTTTAACCACTGCAACGCTCTCCTTATTCGATCGATACTGACATATTGGTACAAATAATGTCCCGTGTGTGACAATTTGCGTTTCAGTTTGACTCTCAAGAGAATCCCATCTTCATTGGTCCTTGGCAAAACTTGCGTTGTGGCAGTAATGTTTGCTGGAACACATGTCACTGGTCCATGCACACCATTTTGTGCACCTCTCTGTAAGCACACCACTTTCATAAAAGGGATGTGTATCTTGATTAACTGCATCTCTATAATATTCAGACAACTCAATTCTGAAGGTATCGGATGCAAGTGCAAGTTATTAGCAGTGCACAGTTGTGGCATTTGACCTCGAAGTATTTTGCCATGGCAATCCCGGCAGATCCATAACTTTCCCATTGGCGACTTTAGCAATTTGCAGGGCGTTTCACAATTATCACATTTGTGCAAATACTCTTCTGTGATACATCGTGCGGCTGCAGTCCTTGTGGCTTCGTTTCTCTGGTATCTACTGCGCTTGCAAATTACCACTTGCTTTCTGAAACGAAGACTAATGCAGGAACAACACACAAAATCAGGACCGTTCTTTATGGTGTCATTAAACAGTTTCAAAACAAAATCAAAGGAATGCTTATTGCGTTTTGCCTGAATGGATTTGTTTTTATTAGCCAGTTGCAATGACACTCTATGGTCCGTGTTTGTGGAATACTTTTTTGCGCTAGCTTTACACACAGCTGCTTTATGCTCGTCATTGTCGCGATATTTTTGAATGCTAGCTTCACACACAGCTGCTCTATACTCGTCATTTTTGTGATATCTCAGAATGCTGGCTTTATTCAAGCTGTATTTGTCATCATGATATGTGTCAACCGATGCCCTGTTCTTATTGTGTCGAAATTCTGTATCTTCATACCTCCGTTTTTCAGACAACCTCTTATTCTTTGTAATATGTTTGAATCCATTGAAGTCGCGAACTACTCTTACTTGAACAAGAGCTATCAATGTCTGTGGACTTGTCTCAGACATGTTCATTGCCAACCTTTTTGTCAACATGGCCCTATTAGCATTCCTTGTTAGCATTGTTTTGCATAGCACGTTGGCTGAATGTTACACAACTTATGACATTCCAACGAATTTCCATTTTTTGTGCAAAACAACTGGTTCGCAGTGATTTCCATTGCAATTTTTCAAATAAATGCCCTGCTCTGAAAGTTTTCGGCCTGTACAGCTGTATTTCAACCAGTGGTCATCGATGTGTGTGTAGATATCTAATCCAAGAAGGTTTGCAGCACCGTGGATTTCTACCTCTGTTGCCCAGGTGTTTGATTGAGTCATTTTGGATTTATCCAAATAGTCCTTTAAACTATTGGAGTACTCTTCTCTGACCAAATTATTAAAGTGCTCCTCGTTGCACATCATGTGTTTAACAATCTTACGCCTGAACATGAGCTGGGAGTTTTGGCTGCCCACACCACTTGTGATAAAGCGCGAAAAAAGCAGTTGCCATCACCGACATGTTGTCAGTTGTGCACGGGACACCGAGGGCACCAATCGATCCACTGACGACATCTCCATGTTTCCTGTACTCCAACTGTAACCGACTACACAAATTTGCGCTGTGTCTGGACAACACATTGAACTGATACTCCATTGTTGTTGCTCCAAGAAATCCATCATCCGAGTCGTAAACACAGTTACTGTCACCTACCTCTTGAATAGGATCTTCGGATAGTTGTTCCAGTTTTACTACACAGTCAGCATGGTAGTCGGTCTGTACACTGGCTTACTGTGTGTTGCTGTCCACAAAATGCATGTTCAGGTTTTTGTGGGGCAATGATGCACTTCTGCAGTAGACGAAGCTGCACTCCCATCACAAGAAGCACTGCGGTGAAAAATATCAACTGTGCTGTTCAGAGTAAGTCCTGTAATCTCAAATTGATTCCTGCCTAGTTGTTGCGAGTTGCGTCTACCCCAACCACGAATGTGAACGCACAAATCCAGAAGTGTCCCATAGTATAAAACTATGCTTTTCCCTGCACCAAATGCCTTGCCATTGTGTCACGTGCATGCGGTTCAAAAAACAACATACTGTTCATCCTGATGGAAAATAGCACAAGTGTTCACGTGAAACTGTAATGAAACAGTGATCATATGTTTCAAAGATCTTCATCAGACCATCCTTCAAAGTGTATGCTACCCATTGGTCAGGAGCTCTCTTCTTCTTCATACAGATGTCCAACTACAGGGCTGCTGTATTCCAAGCCACACGGGCGATCATGTAAAGTGATGATGGTTGGCAATTCGTTTATGAGAAGATATCCAGACGGTGAATGGTCAGAAATGCAATCGGGTTCAGTCAATAAAGTGTACAAGTTGGTCGCCACTGTTGACAACATCATCAAGCAGTTGTGTGTTCCAAGTCATTACACTCTGCCTCTTGTGCCAAGCCATAGCTGCCAAGGACATGGCAACATTGAGTCCCGCATCAACGCAATACCTTCTGGTACAGACAATCTGCGTTCAAATTGGGAGCTGAACCACTGCTTTTGACTTCAGAAGATGAAGCCTGCCCATTTTTCTCAGCATATCACCTGCCACACAATGTAGCCACTTGTTCACCGTCACAGTCCTGACACTGAACTTCTTTGCATTTAAAGCCTGTGACAAAGCAGTGATATACAGCATGAGTTCAGGGAAACTGCTGTGGAAAATCGCTACCACCCTGACCTGCCATAGTCAAGGGGCATTCCTGTGGAATTACAAGGATTAAGATGCACAACAGAAAAGTTGTGATTGTGCTGTACAATCGCACAGTAAAATCCATCCATGTCCAGCAAACAAGATGCATCGTCCATCAAGGGTAGCTGCAATGCTTCATAGAGTTGAGCACACACACCGTCACTCTTAGTCCCAGAACAAACACCATAACTCTCAGTACCTGTGGACATACTCCAGAGTGAGTCAAACATCTGAAACTGACTGTCAACGCCTTTGCCCAGTTTTTCAATATTCAGCTTCCTTCCTTCCTCCTGAATGGAGTCCAGCACAGAAGCCTTCCATGTGCACACACAGGAAAGCTTGTGCCTTATCAAAGCTGCAACAGTACACAACTTCACACTGGGATCTCCCTTTCTAGCCAACCTGAAATGCTTGCTACCAACTATCTTTGGCTGGACAGTAGCGGAAGTAGCGGAAGTAGCACATGTGCATTCAACAGATTCATGCAGCATACCTTTGGCGTCAGGGAGAACTGCCTTCGCAGGGAACCGCCTCATTTTGAAGGACCTCTTCCGTGGCATCCTAACCTTTATATAAAACCAAAAGAAAAATACAGTTAAAAATAATGCACAGTTGTCATATAAAATATTTATAATCCATTATGATATAAACAATTTACATTTACCTTGTATATAAAACACTGGTTAGTAACTAATATGGCATTAAATGTGTTTAAAATAATTCAGTAATTGATGAAGGTGACGTACAATACTTTAAAGAGCAATTTATATTTGAAAGTATGATAAAAGTATTAAGTTAATAGTGTGAACTTCTGTTTTTTTAGAATAAAACTGATTTAAATTAAATAGTGTATTTAATTCAAATTACGCCATATCAACATTGATTTTAATTTCTAACAGTATGTATGTACATCACTATGTATGTAGTATGTACTGTATAATGTCACATGTAGAGTTGTAGAAAAGACATGGTGTACAGACAGTACAGTACACTGACTGTACAGTCACTACAGTGTAGCCTATACTGTATAGTAGGTGTGTAACAGTGTAATGCGCATAGTCTACTCTACCTTTCAGCAACGTTTTAGGGATTTAGGCTCAGTCAGCTCAGGGACTGTTTGGTTACTTTAGTTTGGTAAATGAAATAAATGTTTGAACTTTGTAGTAGTTCACTGTAGTTGCTGTCATAGACTCATAAGTCATTTGTAGACTAAGTGGTAAAAAGTGTTTTTTTTACATTTGTGCTTGAGAAATGTGGACACAAGTTAGATGGGAGCACAATAAACCTGATGAGTTTGAATTTGAGTTGATTATTTTTAATTTGCAATTGATAATTAGCTCACAATAAATTCACTTTAGTTACTCACACAACTGTACACAAGACATGGATTCAGGTCCGGACGTATAAGTCCGGACCTGAACCTGAATGTGAGTCCAGGTACGCAGCACTATATACACACATTATTTAACTTCCCCACGGCCCAGACAGCCGCATCTCATAGACGCAGACATATAGCATAGTTAGCATGTTGACAACATAGTGTTTCATTACATAAACGACACTTGAATAAACGTGTGTATATTGTGTTTTGAACCGTGCAACACCATATTCAACCATATATACCGAATTATGTCGACATTACTTAATGTAACACTGTATAATGTCGTGTTGGCGATAGTGTTAGCATGTGTTAACACCGTTAGCATGCTCCGGACTGTTAGCAAAGAGCAGCTCGCAAATGCACACGACATACAATGCTTATCGACAGTGACTCACGTTTTTTCACAGCAAATTCAGTCCAGAGTACGAATCCGGTGGTCCGTGGTGGTTTCTGGTGATCTCTGGTGGTCGTCGTTGTGTTTTTTGTGGAAGAAAATATGTAGGATTTCTGAAGGTTCCAATGCAAGTGCATGCGAGGAATGAATGAGCTCCGTAGTCTTGGTGGCTGCAATATGGCCGCGTTAGAGAGCAGAGCTGTAACGCATGCGCATATTGACTGGGTGTTACATGGTGTGTTATAGATCTGATCTCATCCACCATCTTTGTTTGTGACGTAACGGGTGAGAGATTTCCGTTTTGTGATAGAAGATTCTAGATTCTCAGAATTAGAGGGTCAGTAATTAATCTCTATCTTATTATTATTTATAATGATTATTATTATTATTATTATTATGTACAGTGGTGGCCGGCCCCCTCTTCCCACAAGTTTGATTGTCATTAAAAGTTAAAAGTAAATAAAAAAAAATATTTTAATATTTTTTTTTGTAATGAACAATGTAAATATTATATAGTTGGTATCAGTAAAATGTAGAATCTCAAATAAAATGTCGTTTAAAATTGTGTTACGATGTCGAAAGTTATACTGATGTAACATGTGTACAAAGTGTGTAGGTGTGTGTAACAAATTAATGTCTAAAAGTCTTCCTAATTGACCCTGTTAATACATTAGAAAGCACAATATGATACTAGTATAGAAACACATTTTTATTAACATTTATAAAATGTCTTGTATTATGAGAATAATGATGATTATGTGCAGCAACTATAGACAAGCAGGTATTTGGTGATAAGAATATTGGGGAATCAGACATAAGCAAGCAATAATAATTAAATATCTCTGAAAAGAAGGACAGCACACATTAAAATGTAAAACTAAGACGCAAAGAAGTGCAAGATAACAGATAAATATATAACAACCACAATGTAGATTCAATAATATGAGAGAAGTTGTAGATTAAGTGTAGACAGTATTTCAAATAAAGACAATGTAATAAGTATAGTATATGCAAAATGACAAGTATACATGAAGTGACAGCATTGATGAGCTATACACGTCTACACCATAGAGCAGGGGTGGCCAACCTTTTTTGAACCGAGAGCTACTTTTAAAGTTAAGTTAAGTTAAAGCCTTTTATTGTCACTATACACATAGTATAACGAGATGCAGAGTGCAACTCTGTCCCGGTGTGCAAAAAATATACAAACAAATACATAACACCAAAAAACACAGCAATAGGACATACAATCATACGGGGGAATAAATAGTTAAAAATATTGACATAAAAAATAGTATATAAAGTGCATTAAAAGTGTGTGTATGTGTGAGAATGGTTACAGTTATTGCTATATGTGGTGGTTGAGCAGCCTGACGGCCCAGGGGTAGAAACTGTTTTTGAGTCTGTTTGTCCGTGACTTGAAGCTCCTGTCTCTCCTCCCAGAAGGCAGGAGAGAGAACAGTCTGTGACCTGGGTGAGAGCTGTCCTTTATGATTTTATTAGCTCTGCTGAGGCAGCGGGAGGTGGAGATGTGTTCCAGAGAGGGCAGGGGGAGGTGGAGATGTGTTCCAGAGAGGGCAGGGGAGGTGGAGATGTGTTCCAGAGAGGGCAGGGGGAGGTGGAGATGTGTTCCAGAGAGGGCAGGGGCAGCTGATGGTTTTCTCTGCCATCCTGATCACTTTCTGCAGGGCTTTCTTGTCCGCAGCTGAGCATCCTGCATACCACCCCGAGATGGAGTATGACGGCACGCTCTCGATGGTCGTTCGGTAGAAGGACACCAGCAGCTTCTTGTTCAGTCGGTCCCTCCGAAGCACCCTCAGGAAGTGCTGGGCCTTCTTAACTGCTGCAGTGGTGTGTGCTGTCCAGCTGAGGCTCTCCGAAATGTGAACCCCCAGGAACTTAAAGGAGGAGACCCTCTCCACTCTCTCTCCATTGAGGTGAAGGGGGGCGGGTTCTGGTCGGTGCTTTCTGAAGTCTATGATGATTTATTTTGTTTTACTTGTGTTCAGATACAGATTTTGATGAACACCACACAGACAGCTTCAGGATCTCGTCTCTGTATGCCGACTCGTCGTCTCCCTTATGTATTTGGCCGACCACAGTGGTGTCATCTGCAAATT